>NC_092633.1:11726989-12026989 GCF_039555335.1 Amphiura filiformis | reverse complement strand
TTTAGGTCATAGAGACACATTGGCAAAGTTTCAGGTCAAAATTTAAAGGTAAAAGTAGTATGAAGGTTTATTCATAAAATATTGGGAACATATTGGCAAAAATTAATATTAATGAGCACATTTTGCCAATTTTCCTCATTAACTTTATCAATATATTGGCAAAAACAATAGAATACAAAGAATATCTTTCAACAGCAATATCTCAAAAACCGTTTGTCCGATTTGGCTCAAATTTTAGAATTAAGATTATTTTGCATATCTCTCTGTAACAAGTCTATTTTAATCTCAATCAGAGCAACTTGATTTTGCCTTTCATACCACCTTAACTGGAAAAAAAACTGCAGTGTACTTCTTAATGTCAATACATTGATCTTATAGAAAATGAGTCAATTCAAGGAGGACAATAATTGTACTTATATATCCATAGGTTTTGTGATTCTTGAGTTAAGACCAATAATGTATCAATTATGTATCATAATCTTAAACATGTGTAAAGGAAACAAAACAGTTATGGTAGATG
This sequence comes from Amphiura filiformis, assembly GCF_039555335.1. Lineage (NCBI taxonomy): Eukaryota > Metazoa > Echinodermata > Ophiuroidea > Amphilepidida > Amphiuridae > Amphiura > Amphiura filiformis. Next base: position 12,026,469 of record NC_092633.1, on the reverse strand, counting down.
CATCACAGAGTTTATAAATAGGAGATTCATGTAGCTACCAGGCTTAGACCATGACAACGTACCTTATCTTTCATGGCCCAAAGTATAAAAGAAAGTTGCAAGAAAGTTCTATTCCAAGTCTTGAACTCTTGAACACCAACTGTACTTTTTACAAACCTCGAGTTAGTAGCATGAAATCCTGAACGCAGCTGTGTTGCTGTTGCCGGTGTTTTTTTAACACACCATTATTCTTTCTTGGCATGTGCATGATATTGTGCTATAATCCAGAGAATGCAAATTGTAACTACACTTGCTGACAGAAAAGAATGGCACTTGTGTACATTTTGAGAGCCTACACAACGTAAACACAGAAGTGGGGTCCAAAATGGCTGATTCAATCAACTCGCAATCATAATAAGACCTATAATCCAATTGGTTGATTGCCCGTCAAAGTGTTAGTCGGCACAGAGTGGCACTCATGACAGTAGCACAAAGCTATGTGTATGTCGTTCATTAACAGGACACTCGCACTGATAAAAGCAAGGGAGGGCCATTCTTTTCTGAAAGCCAGTGTATGTATTACCATCTGCTGTTACTGACTGAAGGAAGGAATATGATAATTATATAATATTGGATGGCTTTATTTCGGGTTGTATGAGAATATACTGCACACGCCATGAATGATATTCAACGAGCCGGTACCGCGAGTTGAATATCATTCATGGCAAGTGCAGTATATTCTCATACAACCCAAATAAAGCCATCCAATATATTATTATTATATAATATGAAGCTTTTTCTATGCATTTTGAGTACCGAAGTATCAAACTAAACATGCTGGTCATTTGGAATCCAGTCGTTTAGTGTAATCATTTTCATCTTGTTTGCTGGCGGTAAAAAATAAAAAACTGCGTAACTCAATTAATTACGCCTGCTTTGAGATCTCCGCGTGCGAGGTATGCAGCGTAACGCGCTAAAAGTTGTGAGCGACAAGCAAAATGTGCGCGCCCGTTCAATATCAAAATTATCTTGCACAGTATTACCTTGCAGTATTAAAAATTTGTGGTATAGCTAAAAGCTTTGTATTATATAATAATACCTTATCTTAAGTTCTTAACCTTAGGGGTCATTTCAATCTTGAACCAAGAATTTTACAAGCTGTTTACAACATGAGAAAATGAGAACATAAACATTGACCTGTTTTGGTACTAAATGTTTAGCCTTTATGTATGTGTATTACTCTAGTGTCAAAGAAATATTACTGCCTGCAGTAGGCTATTCAAGTTGAAATCCATACACCCCTTAATCTTCCACACAGGGAGTGTGAATTTCAAATGGGGTTACCTGAATGGATGACTCCATTTGAATCTACACCCCCTGTGTAGGAGATTAAGGTCATGTCTTCCATAGAGTGTGTATGGATTGCATCTGGAATAGCCCATTATCCATTACTATTACCTTTTTGATTTAAGTATGTGGCCGACACTGTAAAGTTGAGGTTGCTTGGTAGAGAGTTGCCTCGCATGAAGAATGATACCAGTACTTGTGTTGGAGTTGAGGGGTCTGTAGGGGAAAATAGAGCAATGAACTGGGTTTGAGATCACAAGAAAAGTCCTCAAAAAGGACAAAGTTAAGCTGATGACCTACCTGTATCGATATAAAATGATTAATTATTTATGCTCAAAGCATAGCCAAGGGCATAATCAACCAAATCGTGCTCCCAGTTCTATTCATGGACCCCTTTTATTCATTCCTAACATGCTGTGATTGCATTTCATCAAATAATAAAAAAATAAATAAAATCCAACATTCTTGAAAGGTTTTTTCTTTTTATACTGAAATTGTACTAAAGCAGCTGGGCTTAAGGGCAGAGTAATGGGAGAGCACATGGACCTTTTCGAGCTTCATTATTTCTGAATTGTATGTCCAAAGTATCTAAAAATTTTTGGAAAGGAAATGATGAGTCAAGGAATCCCATGGTGACGTCAGATTTGTTCAAAAATCTCAAGTTTTTGAAAAATCACAAAAATTCACTTGTTTACCCCAATTTTTTTGTGACAACTTAGAAAAAAATCCGTTCGGAGTAAAAAAAAAAATCAGTTAGCTTTTCATGAAGAAGAGACATGAACTTAGGGAAGGTTTTTTTATTTTTTTGAAATTCGTCTCTTTTTTCTAAATATTGAAAAAAACATGTGAAAAAAGCCATTTTGTCACTCTATTAAGCTAAAAATTGCACATAATGGTGTATATTTTTGTTTAAAACAAATATTTTGAAAAAATGAAAAAACCTTCCCTAGACTTTGATGTACTCTAAAGGATAGTGCAAAAAGTTTACCCTTTGCTTGCATATTTTTCGAGTTATCTTGTCACAAAAATCGCGCAATTTTGTCAAAAGTGAACTCTGAGAAATCGACGTCAAAATTATGCACAAAACGTCCTTAAATTTTAAAACGGTAAGACTTTCACACTTGTAAAAGCTGTATCTGGTGCATGGTCTAAATATGCATCTTTTTGCACCAATGAATCTATAATGTCTGCTTTCAGTGCACCAAAATTCAAAATAATTCAAAAATCCAAGTGGCATTTTGACTGCAAATTTTTGTTTTGTTTACACCACATTTGCTGGCGTTAACAACATACCAAATGCGCCTTGACTGCGTTGGACATACGGCAGAGTTGCGCTTGGCGTCACGCTTGACGCGAATCGCGATCTAATCACAATATTTCGCATTCACGCATTTCTGACTCATTATTTCCGCCAATTTACTAAGCTGTCTTGAGCCATGTGACTTTTTAGAGTTGAAAAGAGCGAAATAAATCAAGCAAAAATACGAATAAATATTAGCAAGTTGTATTTTATCAGTTTCAAGTGAAAGAATACATCTTAGTGTTGATAAATATCAAAAAATCTCAAATTCGGTTGTGGACGAATGTGTCTTCCATTACTCTGGCCTTAATATCATTTATGTCCAGTTTTCAACCAATCATGCACCCTGTTAGATAATGTGTATGTCTAGACCCTGATGCTATCAAACTCACCTACAAATGGGAATGAAAAGTTGCTTTGGTTTGCAGCTAGTGGATATGGACAGCTTATCAACAAATGTACATCTTGTAATGATGTGCCCTTACACTTCAATGATATCTGTAGAATGAATTGAATTATAAAAAAAAAAGGTTAGACTTCATATCTGAATAGAGTGGATAAGTAATGACTGATTATAAGTTTCTTATCAAAATACTTCGTTCGGCTTATAAATGGCGAAATAAATGAGACATATATAACATTGTGTATTCATATAGAATGATGTGCATGCAGTTAGGCACAGCACCTATGCTACATGCATATTGGGTAATGTGTGACTGTGTGTATTGGAACTTTATTGATGCACAAAGTAAAAAAACCAATTTATTTTACCAAATTTTAAGCCGAACAAATTATATATAGAAACAAAATGTTGTTTAACAATGTTTATATGGAGGACTTTGTCTAATTTAGACACAATAAAATGAAAGTCAATTTAAAGAATAGTTGTCTATAATTTATAAATACACACGGTTCATTGCCTCTGTTTAAAATCCCCATTATCTTCTCAAATTTCAAGAAATTAATCCTCAAACAGAACTTTTAAAAATGAATATATTCTCAACTGCATGCACAAATCTTGAATTAGTATTCCAAGGTGATAACATGTGCTGTTCCATTTGAAAATCACACCCCAATCTTCAAAATAAGCAGGCATCCAGGAGCCATATACCCAATGGTCATAACATTTTGGCTCCTGGTCCATACCAAAATCATATGAACCAGGCTCTACATTTTTTTTAACAGAGCCTGGTAGTTAAAGCAGGTTTTGTATTTAATGTGTACAACTGAAATTTAAATGACTCTTAGCTCTTTAAAAATGTTCACTGGTTCACTAGATAACCACAGGACCAGGAACTGCTTTTTCAAATGTGTGGCTCCTGGTCCAGATCTGCTTATTTTGAGGCTTGCACCCCCCCACTCTGGAAGATTTTGGAATTCCAGCCAAAGTCAACAAGTAATTCTAGATCCATAAAAAGTGGAAAAGTGTGGAAGATTTTGACAGCTGGAAAAGTGGAAAAGTGTGGAATTTGTTGACAGCTATATTTGCGCGTACTGTGATCGCATGTGCATATTATGCACTAGGCATATGCATACTATGCACTACACATGCCTGCCTCAACCAACGTGTTTGGAAATGACGTGGTGGCTGCCACCTATCACCTCATGGATGACAACCAGTAACCAATATTTTCCGCTCACAAGCTAAATCACATCAGTTGACTAAGAATGACATTTATTTTATATCGCAGCCTTTTGGCACTTACTCTAACTGTAATTGATGGAATAGGATCTTCATCATCTTGTACTTCTGTCTCTGTAGCAACCTGATAACAAACAATTTAAAAAAAGTGATGGATTTCAATGATCTATATCTGGGTAAAACAAAGCTTTGAAGAGCTATACAATGGATTGAAAGCCAAAACTTGCCATTTTGTATACAAGTGGATATCTAGTTGGTAGATAAGATCATTAAAGAGGGTGTTTTTTTGGTTTTCTTTTGTTGAAAAAAATCAAGGCTTTTTTATCAAAAACCCTGCCTGGCATTATCAAATTCTAGAGAAAATTAAACGATGAAAAACACAGGACAAATCTTGATTATTATGGTTGTTGTTTTACACAAAACTACATACACTTGATATTACTAACTATGTCAATCAATTTGAAAAACTGATGTTTAGTAGTATTATATAAGAAGTTATTCTCAAATAAACTTCATACACAAAATCAAGAAAACCTAATGAACATAGTTATGAAAGCTAGATCACATGAACAAATGAATCAATAATTAAAATATGAAATGGATGTGTTAATCAATGGACTGCAAATAGGAAAAATATTATCAAAATGAGTCAAAAATTTATGAACAAAAAGGTAAATAATAAATGAATGACACAGATATTTGAAAACTCAATATACTGTACAACATAATCTAACAAATCGTCAACTAACTCAAATATTGTGGGTTCCAATTAAAAAATATATACAAAAAGTAAACCAAGCAAAACTGATGACCCAATAAACTTGTTAAACACTACTGCAAACTTTACTATTTGTATAAAATAGGTGCCTGTGAGTGTATGATAAATACATACAAACTTGTTCAATATATGGCATCAACACTTCCCCCATTGACTTAAACAAGTTGCAGGTCAATTTACTGATCAAACTAGAATCATGTGGGGGAGATTTGGACCCCCCCCCCCCACTTTCTCCAGACTGGGCCTAAATTCATTTCCACTGCAAAACATTTTTCTTTACACCAACTAACTAGCTTTCAAAATCTTACACAATGTGAATCAGTTTGTATCAAGCAATTATACTACGGGAAAATAATCTACAATACAGTAAACTAAAAACAACTTAACACAAAATCAGCACATCAACTTTAAAACAAGTAAATTAGTAAATTACGCCATGCGTAATATATGTCCCCACCGTATTTTCTAGTTCTGTATTTTGCTAGTTAGAGTTGACCTTTAAATGACCTTTGACCTCATACACATGACCTTTGACGTCCACAATAAATTTGTGTAGACATACTCTATGTGTGAACCAATTTGGGTTACAATCAGCCAAGAGGTTGAAGAGGAAATAGCTGCCTAATGCTAGGTTGACACTTTTCCTAAGTTGACATGTAAATGACATTTGACCTCATACAGATGACCTTTGACATCCCTGAATAAATTGGAAGAGTTACTCAACCTGTGATCCTATTTGGGTTACAATCAGCAAAGGAATTGAAGAGGAAATAGCTACCCAATATAGGGTTGACATTTTTGTCACAAAGACCTCCATTCACACATACATATATCCACACACAGACAGAGTTAATAATTTCATAGCCCCTTACGAACTACTCATTCGGCAGGGACAATAATGTGCAGAATTGTGTTTACCCCTTCAGTATCACTGGTACTTGGTTCCTTTTCCTTTACTGGTGCAGACTTAAGAGTGAGCATATGAAAGTGAAAAGGCAATGTATAATACATAACATGCTGTTACTAAAACTAAATACACTCTTTCTATACATGCTACATAATATACTTCAGCACATAGGTCTGCGCATGCATTATGCTGGTTTCATACTACCCTGCCGCTTGCCGCTGAGCGGCGTGGCGCACGCGCATTGCAGACAAACGGACACAATAAAGGCTTGTCATTGGTTGAAACGCCTGCCACTTGCCGCTGCTTGGCAAGCGGCAGGAAAGTATGCTGGAGGCTTTACTCCTCTTATTTCCCATAGCATTGTGGGTAATCATAAATAAAAAAAGTTCTGCAGAACATGTGAACTGCATGATTTGGATTCATTGTCGATTGAGCATTCAGTCATATCCTAATCGCAAAAAGTTTGTGTAGGGTGACCCGGTAGGGGGGTGTATATGTCTTTAATTTATGTGTATAAGGTGTGTACATACCTGTGTACGGGGTGTGCAAGTGTTATCATTATAGAAAAATTATTTAATTTGTGTACATCGTGGAACATACTCTTTGCGTGGCTGTGCGTAGTAAGCTGTTGTACGCAGATAACCTCGCTACTATAGACGTGTAGAGTAGCGTTGTACGCTTGTGTATTAGCATGATCAGTCGCGGAGTAATAAGCATAGTTGAATGTTCCACGATATACAAGAATTAAATAATTTTTCTATAGTAAATAATAGCATTATTGAAACAAATAACTACAAGTGAATTTCACAGTATTACTGGTCATGGTGCTTCACTTTTCACTTCAAAAGTGAAATATACAAAACATTTGATTTTAAGTCAATTTGGCTGAATCAGTTCTGCTTGTGTATGCAGTGATCATATCATTATGAGTTGGACACACGGCCGAATATTGATTATATAATTATCAGTGTTGGTGTGATTATGGAATGACAAAACATGACAAGGGTTAGTTGTAGTATATCCTCAAAGTAAAAAGGTTGAGTCAAAATAAGAGAAATTGAGGAGTTTCAAGTGACAAACAAAGCAGTGCAAAGTATTGTGGCAGCACATAGCGCTGTAGGGGGGATGTCTTAGGACCATGGAACACCAAAAAACTTTGGTAGAATTGGAACAGAATGGGTTTTACAATTTTGCTGGACAAATTTTCTTGCGTCAAGTTTTCCTAAATTTGCACCAGGGCATTAGTGTAAACATTGGTTAGTTGCAATCCAGATTTAGTGGTGTGCTGCCTTACCATAGATGTGTCAGATGGAGTGAAATACTTGGACACCTTGTGATAATGGATTAGAATCAGAAATAGTATCAAACTAAAACATGCTATGCAATGGTACAAACTAAGATATGCTATAGAAAGTTGCACATGGGCCTCATACCAAGCCACTCTCTCAGTTGGCAATAGGCTAGGCAATTCCAGTTGAAATCCATACACCCCCTATGGATGACATGACCTTAATTTCTCAAACAAGGGGTGTAGATTTCAAATGGAGTCGCCCATTAAAGTAACCCCATCTTCCATTCATATACGCAACCTCTTCCCAATTAGATGCTACCTATACATGCAATGGTTGACAAACATCACACACATGTGATGTGGTATATCAAAACCAGGCAGATATGGGTACAGATTTTCAAAGGGCAATATTGTCAAAACTGGTTTTCAATTTGTGCCATTTACAGCGCTTTGAGTCCTCTAAGATCTGGAGAAAGGCGCTTTATAAATCCAAAATTTATTTTATTAAAATTTTATTAATTAAACTTCTTGAGACCTTCATTCAAAAGCAATAGGTGAAAAAACTGTTAGTTGTCCACTAAGCTGTTATTGACCTTTAACCCCTTAAAATTCCATGCCCAAATCTTTGACATACCACATCACATATAAACACAGTCATCTACATGTAGATCTCCTTTCACAGACTGTACAATATAATACAGTATATTTTACCCATCAAATCAAACATGATAAACAGTTGGGAATGTTTTATGAATCATGTAAAGTTGCATAATAAAAGTGAAGAGCCTAATTTTTTGAATTTGACCTTCAGAATCTTTCAGGCCACTTGTGTCATCATCACTTTTCACCACTGTTTAGCTTTATTTAGTAATTTGTATCAACTGAAATTTTTTGTATATGTCTTTTTTTTTTTCTTTTTTTTTTTTGTTAATTTTTTCTAAGCATGTGGTAACAAATATAGCATGCAAACTAACTAAGGTCTAAACATTGTATGGTCAAATATAAAGCCTGGTTTATACTTACAAATATATTATCATGAAACATAAAGCCCCATGTATACTTACAGAGGTACTATCAAGGCTGTTTGGCACTGATACTTGTATTTCTAACACTTCATCTTGTCCTGTTTTTGGAGTTGGTAGCATATCTACATTCAAGTTTAAAACAAAAGAAGATTTGTAGCTAGACAATTTGTATTTTAATACAAAATGATTCTAAGATGAACAGCGGTAATACTAATTACTATTACAGCAATATTGTACCATTTGCTGCACGCGCAGTTGTTTTCAAATTCTGATTTTTACACAATTGTAATGCACTTGTAACATACCCTGCAACAATCAAAGTTTTAGGTGCTGTATTTGTATCAAAATCTGAGATATTTTTAACGACTGAACATGTTGTGAAGTTCAAACAATTAAAATATTTGTTGAACTTACCTATGTGATGTTCATAACACTGTACGTACAGGTTTTTCATTACACATCAAGCCGAACGACCTTAGTCATGATGGACAATGTGACACGTGTTGGTGACACACTGCATTATTTTTTGCTTTTTCCTACCTGTCTTATGCATCTGTTCTTTGATCATTCTGTTTAAATTCTTCATTTCAGCATCCTGATCATCGTAGTTGATTTCTCTTGCATCTGTTGAGGGCGCCACAAATATGGATGGATCAGTACCGAGGTAGGAACAAACTAGATGGCCCTGATCATCTATGGTTGTTATCACTCCTTTTAGGTCTCTGAGAACAAAGAAACAGCACAAGTTCACAGGGTTATTATTACTTAATGGAAGAATATATGGTACATTGAGGAAATTAACATGGATATAGTGTCAAAGATTGGAATGTCAAAGGTAAGCCCAGCAATGACAATGACTCCCAAGAAAACAGTAATCGTGACCTGATCAAACAAAACTATTTTGTCATGCCTCTGGCTACATGTTTATTTGCGATGTAAGGTGGTGTGCCAATCATGTGAGCTCCCAGCCAGGGTCTTAGCTAGAATGGGACGCGTCATTTTCACCAATACTGCCTGTCCAGATTTGGACCTAGAAAACATAAACCAGACTGCTCTACCTTCTGGGAGTCCAGTCAGTTCAAATAGCTAATGCTATCACCTTAGTCTGGTCTTTTTTTGAGTTAACAGACAGAACTTATTCAAGTATTATTTTTAGAATTTAGCACAGGAGCAAAGTATTATTTTTAGAATTTAGCACAGGAGCAAACTGTGAATTTAGCATAGGAGCAAACTGTGGATGGGTGGCTAACTAACACCTTGTTCCCAGTTTAGCTTCATATGAGCTGCTTTAGCTTGTCAACCAATGAAGACTGAAGTAAATCTTACATATATGCAAATCTGTGTGATGACATCAAGACACTCCCATTTTATGGCTTTGTCAAAAATACCAGAGGGATTTGAGAAACAGCCAGGAATGACTAGACAACTCAATGAAATGACTTGAACCACTACAAATTATTTGCCTGAGTTCACGTTGAGTTGGTTTGTAATCTGATTGTGAGGATTCACCATGGCGGCGAAATTACAGTGCTTTGAATCCTCCAAGATCTAGCAAAAAGGTGCTATATAAATCCAAAATTTATTTTTGTATTTCTTTTATTATACTCACTGAAAGAATCCCACACGTATAGAGACAGGAATGTATTCCAGCTTGGCAGCCCATTTTAATGCTATGTCTTGATATACCATCACTTGACCCGTGTGAGTTCCTACCATGTAATTGATGACACCATCAGTTACTGAAAACAAATAATATATAGATTGAATGTGTTATCCATGTTTCACCAAGCTAAGCTTTATTTGGAAAGGTATGAAGAGTGAAATTTACTCTCACGGAGTACAGTGTGTTGTACTTGCAATTTAGCCCATGTCATAATACACACACCAAAATGGGCTATTCCTGTTGATATCCACACACCCCCTATGGAAGACATGACTAATCTCCTACACAAGGAGTGTATATTTCAAATGGAGTTGCCCATTCAAGGACTACCCTTTTGACATATGAAATTCATCCTCCCAATGTGGGATATTAATGTTAGGTCTTCCATAGGGGTGTATGGATTCAACATTTGATGCAATCAAACAAAGTGAATTTTAAATTACACACAATTTCTAAGCTGACAGAAAATCCCATGACATCACATGATTGCTTTTTTTAATACTTAGGAAACAAAAGAATCAGCAGTTATGTCTTGCCTATATCTCAAAATCAATTATCCTGACATCTTGATTGCCGCACATATACATATTAACAATACATTTGATATTCACTAGTTTCAGTTGTGAGGCAGAGTGGATGCAGACAAATGCCTGGCCCTATTCACTTGATGTATAGCAGGACATTATCTTGGGTTGTCATCAACATCCACTTGAACCTCTTAACCGAAACTTGTAGAATTATTTATACTTACAAGCTGTATAAGCAAAGAAACAACTTGGATTATACTCCAGTTTCTTCATGAACCTCAAAGCTCCAGTATCTTTGAGACAAACAATTGATCTCTCACCCAGGACGATAATTGATGGTGGTGTCTGAGGAAATGATACCACTGCTAAGTCTAGTGCTGGTTCTCCTAAGTTGTACGACCAATCCATCTAATGGATAAAAACAAATTGTGATTAAAGGTGCATGTTTATTATTTAAAGAGAGTATGAGATTTTTTTTAAATTCTTCCCAATCCTTTTTTAAATCATTTGAGATGTTGGATACCAACAAAATAATCAATCCCTGACATTTATATAGCATCTACACCAAGAAAACTTGCACTAAGGTGCTGGAGACACATACATTGAACAATAAAATGCAAAGAAAATACGTTATCACATGATATTGATCAAAAAGATACACAATTTTATGGAAAGTTACCGCTTATATCCAATTCCAAACAGATGATATTATAGCAGATTCAACCCATTGTGGGATGTTTTTCAAACAAATCCAGGCTTCCGGGCGATCATGCATATCACGCTAATACAACTGATTGACCGGCAGCCTGGCTTTGTTGGAAAAACGTCCCACGATGGGTTGAATCTGCTGTACAAGTTTCTTAAAAATGTCAAGTGTTCAGGCAGTTTGTTCTAGACACAGAGTCCATAGCAATAGAATGACCTGTCTGCAAATGTTGAATTCTTTCTTCACTTGTTAATGATGTTGTGGCGAAAAGACATCTGCAACCAGTTAGTTCATGGAGCATTTCACAAATATAATCAGGAGTTTGCTGGTGACAATATTTATAAATGAGGACCAAGATCTTGAAGTCAACTTGTTGCTTAATGGGTAGCCAGTGGAGGTCAAGCAAATCATTGGCCCCAACTGCCAAATACCCTGAAGTGAACACAGGCCATTGATATTATCAACCTTTTATACTCACATTTATCCTCTTTCCTGACTTCAAATTCTGTGACTCTTCTTTAGTCTTAGCATCAGTAGCTACAGCAAGTACTTGATACTTGTAACTTTCCACCTGCCAACTCGAGGACACTGTTACAAATGAATCCGTCCTCTGAAGATACTGAAGTGGTCCAGGAAGTAGAAATCCAGGCAGGAAACGACTGAAGGCAAAGCTCTCTTGCTCAAAGAAAGACACAGTACCATCCATTGATTGCACACACATAAAATCTTTCCCTGTAAATGTAAGTGAATATATATGTTTAAATGCCACAAATAAATTTTATGATGAAATAGCATCATCTAATTCTGAATTTTTTTTTATGTGCCCAAATATTTGGAAAACTTGCAACCCTCATCCTGAGTCTTTACTCTTGAAAATCGTACACCAAGGATACACGCATTGCTGCATCTTCTTTTGCCAAACATTTACCATGAAATGTTCAGACCAGACAGTATCAAATCTAAAATCCAATTACTGACCTTTAACTCCTCCAAATGGTCCAATCACAAGATTATAAGCTGTTCTTTGAAGGTTGTGTTCATAAATGAGTTTGAGTTGATACTGGCTCCCATGTTCCACTGCACCTGTTGAACCTGTCATTAATTCATAGGGAAAAATAGTATAACTAGAAATACTGTGGTCTAAGACCTTTGACCCCAAATTGTGAATACCCCATATGAGTTTGACTTGATACCAGGCCTGATTGTGGTCTTTTTTGACATAATTTCCAATTTTATGAAAAAAGGTAAAGGAAATCCTTTTGGACTTTTTGTGTGGAATGACAGGTACCGTATTTGTTTCATGGAAAATAAAATATATCTAACAATATTTTGTAGCATCTTCTGCATTGGCCCAAGTGTCGGCCACAGCGTGGAGTCTTATGTACTTTGTGGCTTCATATTGAGAAATAAGTGTCTTTGGACAGGCTGTAGTAAGGATTATGGGACAGGCTTCTGCTTGATTCTGTGATGTCAAAGCTGTTTGTAGTACTTACTGGTACATCACCTACACATTTCATGATGTTTGCATAGAGGGAGGCTACTCACTGGGAGGAATACTTCAGGCTAAGGTGAACCTTTAAACCTTTAAACCATAGTAAAAGATCTGATACCCTACTTTACCAAGTACAAAATTAAAACAAAAAGCATATAATTCAATTTTATCTGTACATACCTGACACACTATATACTGCTAGTTTTCTGGGATGTAAAACTGCTAAGTGTAAAGCTTCTGATACTCTGAAAACAAAAACAAAATCACACCAATCACCTTAAAACCTCATTTCCAAAGTCAGTGAAAATAACACATTTAGCAAAATCAAAAACACATTTTTAAAATCTGGAAAAACTTTCAAGATCAAATATGACACCATTTCAAAGTAATCCCACTTACACTTAATGATTGGACTTTTAGACCAATTCATTAGCTGCACGTGCCAATTAATTCTTTTTTAGATTTTCAAATTAACAAACATAATACTTCTAGTATTTTTATACTTTTTTAAAATTACAATTATGATATAAGTGGTCCATCCTGTAAGATGTATTTTCTCATTCTGCAGAATACAAAAGCAAACTGTAAAAATGGAAGCCATTTCAGCAGAGAGGGTGTGACATCAGGGGTGCCTCAGGGATCTGTTCCAGGCCCAGTTATCTTATTAATCTACATGAATGCCACCTGATTTGTCTTAGGCAGGAATTTAGAAACATTTCATTCAGAATTGTTAGTGTCTGAAATTCACAATTCAGCCAAATGTAAAATCAATAAGTATAACAAACACATATGATCCAATCTGTACAACTGGTCTTGGCTACAGTGAGTTAGTACTCACACATTCAATTGGTGTATTTTACTACACTCTGTGGCTTGCTAAATCATAAGCTACTTCTACAGGTATTGGTTTTTTCTAGGATAAATGTATTTATGGGCACCTTTTTGGGGATAAATGTATTCGAAAACATTTGCAAACCAATACTATACTTACGATACAAATCTACCAGCAGCAAGTTGTAATATAGGAAATTGCATCTGCACTTCTAACATGACATCCTCGGCTTTGAAATTCTCCCCTTTAGCTGGTCTGGGCTGGTAGATACGAAGAATCCCATTGAAACTACCAACTATCACTTTATCTGAAAAAAAATTTAAACAAAAATTCTCCTCTCATCACAAAAAATGTCCTCTTGTTTTCTCTTTTTTTTTTGTTACTTGCATCAAGAATTTAAATATAATTGCCACATATGACAACTATACTACCCATCATGAGTGAATACATGTAGATACCAAACCAGAATCAACATGTAGCAATATTCCCCAAACTGGACTTAGACGGACTGTACATTTTATAAAAATGTGTACCTACCACTATTGCGCCAAGATTTTCTTCTCCTCACAAAAAAAATTCTCTTACTTTCTCTTTTTTGTTACTTGCATCAAGAATTTAAATATAGGACAATTTCACGAAAGGTCATTAGTTCAAATCTGCCTCCAGAAGACATGATGCATGGAACAAGCACAAAGCAAATGAGTCAATCAATTACACTTCAACTAGGGATTTCTTTTGTGCTTTACGCATGCATCAAGTCTTCTGGAGGCAGATTTGAACTAATGACCTTTTGTGAAATCGCCCTATAATTGCCACGAATGACAACTACTTCCGTGAGTGAATACATGTAGATACCAGACCAGAATTAACATGTAGCAATATTCCCCAAACTGGACTTAGACGGAATGTAAATTTTATAGAAATGAGTACCCACCACTATTGCGCCTGAGTGCATGATATCAGTCCAGACTTGTTCGGGAAATTATGTTTCCCTGCCAGACATTACCTCTAACTCCACTTTAGATCACCATCCTTTCCAGTTATTTTCTAGCATGCATGATCAAAATCCTCTTCTTTTAGATGTAATATATCCAAAATTATCCACGAGGTCACCATGGTTTCTGACATATTGTTTTGATATATGGTGGTGGGCAGGTAGACTTCTGCATGTTTATGGTATTTACCGCACTGTCTAAAAACAGTATTGTATAACCATAAATCGCACTTGGAATCTTAAATCTGAAACTTGATATCTAAATTTAGTTAAAGTACTTACCATAAGGTGTGGAATTGTTATCAATATTTGCAACACACAATGAGCCTTGATCAAATACCTCATCTGATCCAACACTAGCAGCCCACCAGTCTCTGGCTTTGAATAACGACATAGCTGATTGGTTGACTCTACCACGTCAGATGTTAAAATAACCAATCAAAACATCTGACTCATACATTGCACATATCTGTGAAAAATTAAAAAGATGATTAAGGCCAGAGTAATGGAAGACACATTCGTTCACGACCGAATTTGAGATTTTTTGATATTTATCAACACTAAGATGTATTCTTTCACTTGAAACTGATAAAATACAACTTGCTAATATTTATTCGTATTTTTGCTTCATTTATTTCACTCTTTTCAACTCTAAAAGTCACATGGCTCAAGACAGCTTAGTAAATTGGCGGAAATAATGAGTCAGAAATGCGAATGCGAAATATTGTGATTACGCAGCGATTCGCGTCGGCGTGATTTAGCGTTAACTCATGCGCAGTATGTCCAACGCAGTCAAGGCGCATTCGGTATGTTGTTAACGCCAGCAAATGTGGTGTAAACAAAACAAAAATTTGCAGTCAAAATGCCACTTAGATTTTTTAATTATTTTGAATTTTGGCGCACTGAAAGCAGAGATTATAGATTCATTGGTGCAAAAAGATGCATATTTAGACCATGCACCAGATACAGCTTTTACAAGTGTGAAAGTCTTACCGTTTTAAAATTTAAGGACGTTTTGTGCATAATTTTGACATTTTTTTACTTAAACGTCGATTTCTCAGAGTTCACTTTTGAAAATATTGCGCGATTTTTGTGACAAGATAACTCGAAAAATATGCAAGCAAAGGGAAAACTTTTTGCACTATCCTTTAGAGTACATCAAAGTCTAGGGAAGGTTTTTTCATTTTTTCAAAATATTTGTTTTAAACAAAAATATACACCATTATGTGCAATTTTTAGCTTAATAGAGTGACAAAATGGCTTTTTTCACGTTTTTTTCAATATTTCGGAAAAAGAGACGAATTTCAAAAAAATAAAAAAACCTTCCCTAAGTTCATGTCTCTTATTCATGAAAAGCTAACTGAATTTTTTTTCCTCCGAACGGATTTTTTTTTAAGTTGTCACAAAAACATTGGGAAAAAAAGTGAATTTTTGTGCTTTTTTCAAAAACTTGAGATTTTTGAACAAATCTGACGTCACCATGGGATTCCTTGACTCATTTCCATTCCAAAAATGTATAGTTTTATATACTTTGGACATACAATTCAGAAATAATGAAGCTCGAAAAGGTCCATGTTCTCTCCCATTACTCTGCCCTTAAGTAACTGATTAGACAATAACAACTGGATGCTATCTGCTTCGAGGTCATTGCGGGAAATCAGACTCAGAGGGGCTTGTTTTGGGATGAGGTCATTTTCTGAGGAAGCGTAAGCTCCTGAGAAAAATACTGAGGCCCACCTAAAGCCCAACGATTTCACGCAATGATCATTCATAAAACAGATGGTGCAAAGTTATTGTCAAAGAATTCATTATCACCATTAATTTTATGTTTCATGAAAATAACACAAAATATATATTCTGTTCTGTTAATGTCCATTTATACGCTATCAAGTACATGGCAGGGTTGCATGATTTAAATCATGAGTTATGATTTTCAACTTTGTCATTTCTTACCATTTTTGATCAATTTCTTTCTTAAATCGACTGTTTTACTTCATTCCTAATGCTTCTACAACTTTTGCATACAATTATAATACCTCTATGACATTTTACCTATTGCTAAATATTCTTCTTCAAATCAAGGTGCAGAAATCAGAATTCAACAGGTTTTTTTTCTGATGATTTTTATACTAAATTTTTTCTTTGAAATTTTGTCATGTAAAAACTTGTTTTGATTTTTTGTAAATACCTGATTTCACATGTCTAGCATTCCACTAGTCTCTTTTGATTTTATCTTTTCTTGAAATTTTTTTAAAATGATTTAAATAAAAAAATCTGATTTAAAATAAATTTTAAAAATCCAAAAAAACAGAAACCCTGGTACCTGGGCTTACTCGTGGTGATTACATGTGCTTGTTTGTGTGTTAAAACAATACACAAATGCAGGTTATTTGTATGCGAGATTGAAAGAGTTAATTGCGCACTTTGCAGTCAATTGTGAGATATTAATGAATTTCCATTTGTATTCACAAATAACAAAATATGATTGAATCACATGTATCTTGTATATTCATGCCGATTTAAATCATTGATTTAAATCGCAATTTAAATCACATGAAAATCATGGATTTAAATCAACTGTTTCATTTTTTACCATTTTGGATTAACTAAGTTACTTTCTTTCTTAAATTGACGGTTTTACTTCATTTCTAATGCTTCTACAACTTTTGGATACAATTCAATACCTCTATGATGTCATTTTATCTATTGCTATAAATTCATCTTCAATGTGCAGAATTCAACAGGTGTTTTCCCATGATTTTTGCTTAATTTTTCTATGAAATTTTCATGTGTAAATACCTCATGTCTAGCATTCCAATAGTTGAATTTATCATGGGGTATTATAGCACTCAATTTTCCAGTTCTTAGAATTTAAAATTGATTAAAAAATTTTTGAATCCGATTTAAAAGGGCATTTTTGACCCACAGCATCATTCCCCCACTTTTTTCAAAAAAAAGTTGAGATTTTTATATCACTGACACTGGCAACCTCTAGCTACATAATGTTTATGTACAAAATATTTCTTGCCGATTAATTCATATTTTTTTTTTTTAGCAAAGATATCTTGACATTTGAATTTGGTTCTGGTACATACAAGAACGAAATTACAACACCTTGTCGATTGGAGCAGTGTAATACACATAATCATGCATAACTCGCAAACGCAAAATCAACTGAAATTTTGGGAATAAGCTTTTTCATGGATATCTACTGAAAAAATGTCATAAAAAGAGGATGCTAGGATCACGAAATACTCCTTACTTAAAATTTTAAAAAATCTTTTTTTTTTAAATCATCATAGCAACGGTGTCTTCAGCGAATGCAACTAGATTTCGAATGCAACAGTCTCTAGCCACGAATGTGAAGCTCATTGGTGAGCAAATTCGTGGCTAGACTTCTCGAGCAAGCAGAGCGTCAATGGTGGCTATGGTGACTGGTGAGGTAGTAAAATTCGGCACCCATGATATTTATTTGAAATACTCGTTCCACAAGTTCCTATACTTAAATTGCATCTCATTGTGGTTATATGTCGAGTAAACATGCTCCGAAGCAGAGCAATTAACCAATGTATTAAATAGCTTACATTAAAATACATATTTTTTATGGTTTTGTGTGAGACACCGTTCACTGCCATTCAATCACTTACAGACTTACCAAATCCCAAAATATTTTTCATTGACGTAGTGTTTCTATTTCTTGCCAAACTGACTATCATAATACCTAGGCAATAATAATATAATTCCCTCATCAAATTAATACTATAAATTTAATGTAATTCAATTGCATTTTTATAAAGGGTAAAAATGATCTTACAAAGTTTGCTTCTTCCCTTTTTCGTTCTGCTGAATTGATTAGTCACTATACTTCAGGTATCTTGTTTTGCCCTAAAATAAAAACACAGCAACAATTTGCTTTCATAATTGATGGCGCGGTGTATCGCTACCACAGAGGTCGGTATAAACATCTTTGATTGCTACCCAGCAAAATAATACAAAAATGTTTTGGGACCGTTCATACCCGGGGGGGGGGCACTCCAACTTTGGAGGTGACCCATATTTTTTACGAACACATGTTCTGTCACCGTCCGAAGACCCCCTATTTTTTCCATTTGATCTGTCACCCAAAGACCCTTACAAGTTCAATTTTTATAGCAACTTTCATTTATCACTGATTTTATCACTTATTTTGAAAATACAAAGAAATTTGAAGCCATTTAGAACTAGAAATTCGATTTTCGAGGTTTCTGTGGCGCTGTTTTGGCTCTCGCCCAAAGATTCCATTTTTAAAAAAAGTCATGTTCTCACCTAATGACCCCATATTTTTTACATTTTGCTCTCACCGAATGCCAAAAATCATGCTCTCACTCACCCAATGACCCCATATTTTGTACATTTTGCTCTCACCGAATGCCCCTTAGTGCAAAAGTGCCAGCCCTACACCTATATCCATGCCCCCCCCCCCCCCGGGCGTTCATTATGCCGGATAATTGAGCTTTAAGCAGGGGCTATTTTAACGTGCCTCTTGGCACGTTCGTGCAGTGAGAATAGAAATCCGTGCAGTGAGAATTAAAAATCCGTGCTTGAAATATTTCTATACTAGTTTCAGCCCAAAAAATGACTAAGAAATTAAAGAAATTCCTCCACAAAGTAAGACTAATCTAGTCGAGAAATCATATATCCTATCAGCCAAACATTCAATTGGCAGGGGAAATCAAGCAAATATTGCCTCACAACGCCTCCGGTAACGCCTTTTCCTCCCAATTTTTCGGTCACTCGTGGGGGGAAGCTCCATCTACCGGACAGAAATTGTCCAGTATTGCCCTGTGCATTTTCTTTTTTAGACCGTTAAACACTTTAATTTGAGGCAAATATAGTGTAATGTTGCAAATTACCACAACCTATCACCTTTGTTGGTGCTAAAATATTGTACAATGGAAAGGTTTTGCGCGCATCATGCGCAATTGTCCCAGTAAAACAGGCCAAACATTATGACCATCAGGAACATTTTCATGAGAGGCGATGCATCGCCGCTGATATGCAATATAGAGAGGAGTCGAGATCAGTAGGTAACAGAAGGGTTTAGCCCAGGTTGAAATCTCATCTCCTCCCAGTCGTCATAAGCGAATTATAAGTATGAATTGAAACCCTCTAGAACAGGGCTCCGCAAATAGCGGCGCGCGCGCCACATGTGGCGCGCCGTGGCTTCCCGAGTGGCGCGCGGCGCCGTTTAGATTTAAAAATAAATAAATAAACAATGCGATTCCCATGTTATCCTTGTAAAGACAGGCTAAAATAGTACAAAATGTTGCACCAAATGGCGTCATTTGCACCTCAAATTAATAAAAATCGATAGCTTCACAGGGGGGAAACCCCCCTCTGACTCCCCCCGCGAATTCGCAGCCATTGAGTGGCGCTTTGCAGTTTTTTTTTAATTTCATGTGGCGCTTCAACAAATCTATTTGAGGAAGCCTGCTCTAGAAGTTACCAAAGTATACCGCACATGGCGCTATTTATAAACCTGAAAGATTTCTAGCACAGGTCGAATGTGAAAAAGACGGATGTGGCAGTGAAAAAAGTACTGCTTGACCATGATAATTAAATGATTAAAAAAGTGATTGTTTTTTTCATTTGCTAAATGCATGTGAAATCAGCCGGTTTAAACTCTTCTATGTGCTTACAAGGTAAAGGTATAGAGGTAAATACTAAATTGAACACTTTCAACGCTAAACTAAACACATAGACACTTAATGATGAGCACATCAAATCATTTGGGTATTAAACGTATACAGGGTGAATAAAAAAGTGCAATATAGGTCAACGAATCAATATTCACGTAAGAACAAAGGTGAACTTTCCCATTATTGAAACCTTTTATAAATGCTACACTCAATGTTCACCTTTTGTGAAAAAAGAAAGTGAACCCTTTAACTTTTACGGCGATACCCATTTTAACTCTTTCTCCACGAGGCACCAATTTGAATTTGATTTGAATGAGAGCACACAATGCGAAATAAAGACACCAGATCTGAAACTGGCTTAAACTAAAATCAAGGTTGATTTTTGCTTATTTCAATTTCTTTTTTTCGGTTCAAACTAACTTTCTAATATTATTTAAGTCCTTAATACCTCATCCAACTCCAACTCCAATTTTTCAATTCCCTTCAATGTGTCCAACTATACTGGATATTTTGTGATTCACACCACTTCAATTTGCACGCATTCCTTTCGACATTTGAAAAACCCGTATGTTTCTTTTATAGAGAATGAACATTTTGAATGTAAGGCATGATGCAGTCATGTCTACAGTAGAATTTACCACGACCTTTGCAGGACTTAAACCCCATTAAAAGCTATTAAACCAAGATAACACTCATTGAAAACAGCTCAACTGATTAAATCAGATCTTCTCTGGTTAAATCCACACTACACATGTTTCTGTTTTACCTGTGCAATGAGCAATGAGCTGGTATTATAGTTTCAGTTGGGTGAACGATTATAAATCGAATGCAAGGTAACAATACCGTGTAGGCTTTTGTTTACGAAATGAGACGATAGTGCGCGTATTGTTAACCAGCGTTCTTGAAAATGAGAAGCATAATGGTTTGCAGACTTAACACGGTTTGGAAATAATTTCTTCATATTTTTGGTGTTATCTGTCGTTTACATATCCTTCCTAAAACACCAAAGTGCGAATATTTCCAAACACCTAAATTAGCTAAAAATTTAGGACATGTTACAAAACTATATTTTCTAGAATTTCAGAGAATACTTTAAATATTGGCCGGTTATTTTTCACACAGTGACGTTAACTAGGCAATTGCCCATACTTCTAACATACACTACTTGTAAAGGTCACGCGTCAATTGTGAGAGCTCTGTGTATTGTGTATAGGAAAACGGACAGTAACTGCAGTATGGGTAAATATGAAAATAACAACAAATAAAAGTAATGTTTCCTCTACTTAATTATACAAGAGAGATCAAGATCAGGGACAATAAAACTTTGGGTACTCCATTCTACTTCAGTGCCAATGAGGTTAAGAAAATGGCAGTTGTTCCAAATCTACCATACAATGAGTGTGCTGACATTTAAAATTTATATGTCCCGTGGAAAAGCATTAATATCGAGCATCGCTGTAAAATGTGTCATAACAACAGAACGGTAAGTGCTAATAACGTTTTTTCACACAAGGCCACTAATGAATAATATCATGTGCTTTTAATCCTAAAAGTTCAATCTGGTTATAAAATAAAGATGGATTCTTTGCACTATTGCACTTTTTTTACTCACCCTGTATATTGCTTGTAGAAAATAAACACCCTGTTTATGGACTGAACATCTTAGTGCTTTAAGTTGAGCACTATAGACATTTAGTTCATGAAGAGTGTGTTTAATCTTTTGTAATGAATTTTGTATGCAACTTTTTATGCAATTTGCCGACAACTTAAGGGGGTACTACACCCCTGCCCAATTTTGTGCCTATTTTTGCAGTTTTCTCAAATTTTTTAGCGCATTGGGGACAAGTAAGATATGTATATTATAGGGGCAAAGACTACAACTACTGTACTGGAAATTTTATTTCAGCACAGACAACAGTTGTGGAGTTACAGTCAAAAATGAGGGAAAACCAATATTTGATCAATAAATCAATAACTACTTGCTTTGAGTTGCTGAATTTTCAGTACGGTAGTTGTAGTCGTTGCCCCTATATAATATACATATCTAACTTGTCACCAATGTGTTATAATTTTTTAGAAAAATGCAGAAATAGGCACAAAATTTGCCAGGGGTGTAGTACCCCCTTAAATGCACCTTTGCATCACTTAAGTTGCAGAAATCTTATCATATTTTGAGAACTTTAATACGCTACTGTGCGACAGGTTAAGAGATGGTAGGGACATGTGAGCATTTCATTCAACATTTAATAAAGAGGTTCTGTGTACTTTTATGGAGTTATCAAAAATGACAATTCAATTAAATAGAATGACATTATAAATGAAACCTACCCTTCTAAGTAAATCATAAGGAATTTTTTTATTATTATTACATTTTACAGATATTAATTTCGTGCGATTGTAGGCACCTGTGTGCATTTTATGCATTTTTGCAGAGTTTGTATTCGTTTTTGCATATCAATACCATCAAATACCATAAACTTTATGACATTAATGATCCCAGTGTGTACTTTCATTGAGCTGTAGGTAATTAAAAATAATGACAAGTCAATTAAATGAATTAGTGAAATACATTAGTGAACCAGACATGTATCAATTTTCAACTTTAAGTGCATATCATTAGATTCCCAGCAAACACAAAAAACGTTTTAAAAACGTTTTAAATAAGTTATATTTTGGCTTTTGGTTAAGGTAAAAACGTTTTACGTTTTAATAACATTTTAATGTTATTAAAACGTTTTTACCTTAACCAAAAGCCAAAATATAACTTATTTAAAACGTTTTTAAAACGTTTTTGTGTTTGCTGGGAATCTAATGATATGCATATAAAGGTCATGATAACGTTTTAAAACGTTTTGTATGAAAACACACTACAACAATATTTTTAAATGTTTTCAAAAAATGTTATTGTAAACTATTTTTGCAAACATTTTTGTCAAATATTGTGTCAATACTTAAATAACATTGTGTTAAAATATTTGAACCCAGCAAACACAGAAATATTCTTAAAACATTTTTTCAAAACCTTTTAATAACATTTAAATGTCGGGTTATAAAAAGGTCATGAAAACGTTTTTAAAACGTTATTGAAAATATTTTGGGCAAACATTTTTCGCAAAATATTTTTCAACCCAAAATAACATTCTGTTTAGAATGTTTTGTATCAAGTTTTCAAGAATGTTTTTGGAATGTTATTAAAACGTTTTTATACCCTTTATATAACCCGACATTTAAACGTTTTCTGTAAAACATTTTTGTTTGCTGAGCAGTAGATTATCAAAAAATGTTTTTTAAGGTTATGAAAACGTTTTATACTCTTAATGTACCCTTTATATAATCCGACATTTAAACGTTTTCTGACAACCTTTTATAACCTTTTGCGAATGATGTCGAAAACGTTTTGTGTTTGCTGGGTTGATAACTTTACTTCGAGGACTGTTAAATGTCAAAAATATCAATTCCTCGTACTCAGAATGCAATTTGGTACGGTATGTGTGAGTAACGTGCTCTCAGCTATCAGCCCTTAGTGTCAAAAATGAGTCCGTAAAATGCGTGATTTTAACGCGTGATTTGTAAAAGTTTACAGAATGCGAGGGGATACAACCTCTCTGCCAGCAACCCCTTCCCCTCAAGCTTGTATCCGCTAGCTGATCTTTGAGATTTTACGTTGCTAACGTGCAGTGACTTTTTTCTTCTAAAATAGCCGCTGGCTTTAAGGTAAAAAATACATGACCCATCCTATTACGATGAATCAATTTTACGTAACCCCCCCTATTGAATCAAACAAAATCACATACCCCCCTCCCCCAGTAAAAACTTCAATGTTAGGCTATAAATGCACTTAGAATGGGATTAGAAAAGAAAAGAAAAGAAAAGAAAAGAAAAGAAAAGAAAAGAAAAGAAAAGAAAAGAAAAGAAAAGAAAAAGGGAAGAAAAAACTAATGTTACTTACACAATTGGCATTGAACATTAGGTTATATTATAACGCATATTCAAGAACTCTGATTAACTCTAAAAGAATGTGTTCAGATCATTTAGCAGTTTGATATTTTTTACATTTTTGATATATGTTGTATTACAGTCCTCGATGTAAATGTTATAAATCTAATGATATATTCTTAAAGTGTATGTAGTTGGGATGAAAAGCCGACGATCAATTGAAAATTTTGACCTTTCATATTGAAGATATGGATTTTTTTTCCAAAATGTTTAGGTCTTTAAAAAATCCATATCTTCAGTATGAAAGGTCAAAATTTTCAATTGATCGTCGGCTTTTCCTCCCAACTACATACACTTTAAGAATATATCATTAGATTTATAACATTTACATCGAGGACTGTAATACAACATATATCAAAAATGTAAAAAATATCAAATTTTAATAATTTGGCATAAAATTTGTATTATATCGTGAATTTCAAAAAATGAAAATTATTTGATATCATAAAGACATTCTTCGTATTCAGAATGCAATTCGATATATCTGATGTGCTCTCATGTCCCACAAAAAATACTGTCGAAACGCTCAAAACACTCATTCCAGATCCCTTAAGGGGGTACTACACCCCTCGATAAATTTGTGTATATTTTTGCATTTTTCTCACAAACTAATAACACTGTGGTAACAAAAGTTATGTATATTATAGGGGCAAGGAATCCAATTACTACACTACAATTTCAGTGACCCAAAACAAGCGGTTCATTATTTATGATAAGAAATAAAGTACCGCTACGATGTACCTCATTTCCTATCATATATACTGAACCACTTGTCTTGAGTCACTGAAATTTCAGTGTAGTAGTTGGATTCCTTGCCCCAATAATATACATAACTTTTGTTACCAGTGTGTTATTATTTGTTGAGAAAAATGCAAAAAATAGTCACAAATTTACCACAGGGGTGTAGTACCCCCTTAACAGAAATACCAAACATACCTGCAGGTTTAATTATTGATGCATTCATTGAAATAAAATTTTATGTGCGCTTGTCTAAAGTGTTTTGCAATTTGAAATCTTTAAATTGGATTTGTTTGACATCTCAAATCAAGTGAAAATAAAATTCTGTGAAACACGTTAACACTAATTCTGCAAACAACAACCTACTTATAAACTACTCGACTTTCAAATCCTTTGCAAAAAAGAAAATATTTTTTGACTTTTGAAGTTTTGTTGAAATATGTAGAGAAATAAGACGGGAGAATCTAGTAATGCTATAGTATTGATTGATTGCCTATCGGCGGCGATCAGGAAAGTATTGATCGCTGACAAAAATACAGACAGCCAGCTGATTACAGAATCCGATGCAGAGGTCACCCAGAGTCTCCAGATATTTTGCTTGAATACAGCGTTATAACATTGTATAATGTTCAAATCACCAACAATCAAGATAGCCCTAGGTGCAGGGGTCATTACAATAGGTGCATTAGCAGTGTCGATGCACCTAAATGGCCGCAAAAAGAAGAGAACCAAGATCATCGAAATGGTAAGTCAGACATATTCATTGCATTGTTTGTATAGTACAGTGAGTATACAGTGATAAGGCCGTGTAAAATTAATATTTTGGTTCTCGTCCCTCCCTCCTCAATTTCTGGGATTTGTCAGATTTTTTTTTTTTTTTTTAGATTTTAAATTTTTTAGACTTTGGAATGATTTATGAAATCTTCATACATATAAATAAGTTTATTAGAGAACAAGCATCACTTCCAAGTCTTTTTGTGGTACTCTAGTCTAGGGGTTTATCCTCAGAATCTCACATTTGAAAAAAAAAAAAAAAAGGGCCTCATCGCTTCCTCGAGCACTGTTTGAAAACTGACAATGCTAATTTAAAACTACTGACAATGCTAATTTTACATTGAAAAAAAAGCAAAAAAAACACCTCCCTCCCTCATCAATTCATGAAAATCCTCTGGACGAGAACCAAAACATTAATTTTATACGGCCTAATGAATCAATGATGCATGGATGAATATTTAAAGAACAGCTGACTGAACAACTTCCAAGGTCGGGTACAGTACTGAGCTGTACATGTCACATCTTATGATCTTACTTGAGAACTCTAGTACTGATATTCAGATTTCCTTTTTTGAAAGCGTACTGCTACATGCACCATCATCATGGCTAGTGGCTACCACAAGGGTTCCCGTTAAGGGTTTAAAAATGTGCGTCATCATGTGTGACGCAAGTTTGCTGACAAGGTTGAAAAAACTTCAGGCAGATTTTTGTGCGTCCATCAGAAATTCACGATAAATCATACCGGGAAACGCAACGGCAACCCCTCGTTGCTAACAAACGTACATGTAACCCGGGTCTACACCTCATCAAATGTTGATTGTTAAATGTGAACTTAAAAATAAAATTTTCGCCGTGATATTCTATCTCCAGTCGCTATGATAATTTTTCTCATTTCTGTGTCAGTTTTGGTCTGAAACATGCTGCAAAAAACATGCGCAAAGTCTGTCAATCTTTAGCAAATTTTCATACTTTTACTTCCGCGTTTTACTCCACGTGTTGTTGATGCTGTAAAGCTAAAACATGCGCTGCCACAAATAATACAAAAAAAGGTTATCATTTGGATTTTGTCTTTAAAATTGCTTTTATTAGCTCATTGCGTAACGCAATGAACCATAGGCATAGTCCAGATTTCTGTATGTTTTTTTCTTTCTCTTGCTACATCGTTTGAGCAATGGATCTGGTAATTTGAGGCGGCGATCTTTGCATGATTGTTCATGATTGTTACTTATTTAGCTAGGAAAATTCGGACGGAAAGTGTCATTTTTGGAGCATTTTGTTACGAAAATTTTACCAAATTTCATGGAATAGTCTCCTATGCAGACTGTTTGTGGTGCTTTTCATATTACAAACACTGTACAAACTCCTTGATCTGGCGATTTTGTAAAAGAGATGTTGAACTTTACTGCTTCAGTGCGGCTACAATGTTTGCTTTTCAGTGTTGCTTTGCGTTAGGCCAAGTAAAAAATAAAACATGTTTCACGTCCGGGTTTTCGAAAAAAAGGAGGAGGAGGGGGGCTTTTTATTTTCTATTTTTTATCGCAAAATTGGTGTAAATACCCATACTTAGAGCTGTTTTAGCGTATACAATAATGCCTGGAAAAAGGAGGAGGCCCTTTTTTATTTGTTGTTCTGAGAGTTACACCCCCTCCAATGATCACAAAACCTTCCTAAAATGTTTCTTGTATCTTAACAAGGCTATAGAAAGCATTTCAACTTCCTAGACATATTTTTTGAAAAGTTATAACTGAATTTCAAAAAATAAAAATATATTTGAGGAAACCTCAAAAAGGAAGCGGAGGGGACGTGAAACATGTTTATTTTTTTATTTTGCCTTACATTCTGCAAGTCAATAGATAAAGCACCAATTGGGCTCGTGCTGTGTATAGGCCCTTACTTCTGTGCACGAGCCATGAGCAAATAGTGTCTCAAATTCTCCCAATTTGGGCTACCAAATTGTTGGTTGGCAACCCTGACTATGAACAAACATCTCACACATTTATCACACATCTTGACCAGTCACTAAACCCAATTAGTTATGTAAACATTTACTCAAGGTGAGTAGCACTTTTTCAGTGCCTGGTATCAGTATATGGGACCATGACAACCCCTCTCTGAGGTGGAATGTTTTAAAATTATTGTTATTCGATTTGTAAGGAAAAGTAAGTATGTTTTGCCGTTTCAACAAATGAAAACGAAGCGAGTATTACCAAAGTTATGTTTGAACTAATTATGACTTTAAAAGTTCTAGGTATAGGCCTAAATGTAACAATAATAGTTAATATACAGCATCATATGGTCAGCAGAAGAAAATTACATCACCTATGATGTCATATCAGTGTCCTTGACCGGGGTCCTTACTCCTTGACCACTGAACAGCGTGATATCATGTTGATAACAGATCTATAGAATCAAAATCTTCATCATATCACAGATTCTCAACAATCTGTGATCATATGGACCCTATTGATGTGAAAGTAGTTGGCTCAAAATAAGCTAAGGTGTCATAAAAGTGTAACACACAATTATTTTTCCAGCTCTTTTCTTTTGGTCTCCAACCAGGTTTAAATTGCACATATCGTTCATATTACTAAAAGAAAGATAAGTTATACCATATATAGACCATTTACTTCACAAATTTAATTTTCTAGCCCTTGCGTACGTTATATTTGACAGACACAATTTTGATGATTTTCTGCAATCAAATAAAAATTTATAAAGTATTACATAAGGTATTTTGTGGTTATTTAGGTGTAGGACCTACAGCAACTGATTGTGGAAAAAAATGTGTCCAAATATTACAATACTAGCGGGATACCCGCGCTTCGCGCGGGTCCCCGCTAGATGAGTAAATGGGAGCGATCACTAAAACAGGAGGAATTACTGAAAAGGTAGAATCATTGAAAGGTACATTTATTTTTCTAAACCTGTCCCTTCTTGCATTTCCATTTTCTTTTCAGTTTATTCTGCACGGCCTAGTTTGTTTCCATTAAAACAAAATGCTATTTAGCTTGTGATTTTCCGTTTCCATGTTATTTATCTATCTAGGCCTAACCCATTCCCATTATTTTCTAAATCTATCCTTTCTTATCGTTCCCTTTATAGCTTCATTTTTATCAGCTGCTTAGCTTGTGATTTCCCGTTTCCTTCAGTTGTTATTTATTTTTCTTATTTTTCGTGATTAGTTTCTAATTTTAACTTCTTTTTCCCTTAAGGTTATCTGAAGAAACGATATAAAAACGTATAAAAGCGTATAAAGTTGTTCTCTAAAACCGCGTTTTCTCAGCAGTCAAATATCGCAGTGAGTCAAATGTTGGTGCATGGATGTATCTTTACATTATTTTTGTGTGTTTATACAAATTTTTAGAATCCATTTGAAAATCCTTCGTTTAAATCATTTTTACGCACCATGTTCACAAGATCAAAAACACGCTCCATGAAGTTTTTTCAAATGTTCGCTCCGTATAAAACCACGCCGAGTGATTGTTTTCTCCTTTTTTGTATTGTACTACAAATCGACCAAAGAAATAATGTTGCCATGGAGAAGAACCAAATACAGTACCGATTAAATTTTATTAGCCCGTTTTTGGGAACAATTTTCGAGAATCTTGTACCACAAAACACTGTTATGTTACATTATCGATATCTGGATTGTGGAACGTTAATTTTGATTTCTAACTGCCTACATTATTTTTCAAATGTCTGTCGATTACTTTACCATTTAAATTTCACTCCAAATTTAAGCTACTTTTGCAAAAAACGAGGTTTTTCGACATCGATACATCCGACATTTACAGCGGTGATGAGCTTGTTTATCATAAGAGCCTGTTATGCACGATTCTATAATAGTCAGTTTGAGATCAATCAATTTCAGGTGTCTCTCAGTGGCTCAATCGGTTAGCGCGTCTGACTCACGTTCGACTATATAATACTATAGTTTTAAGCTGGAAAACTTGAGTCCCTATGTGGTCCATTCCATTTATTTTATTTTATTTTTCTCTCGCTTTTTTTTTCTTTTTTCTTTTTCGTTTCTTTCTTTCTGACTGCAGCGATTGATTGTTTTTGCCCGTTTTTTTTTCATTATATAATTCAGGATTTTTTAAGCTATAGCCTACTAGTCTAATAGGCGCGCCTGGTAGGCGCGGCCAATGAATATATTTTTACAAATTAGATGAAAAAATATTGGTTGTTGGTTTTGTTATTGTTGTTGTAGTTATTGTTGTAGGCCTATATAATCATGGTATAAATAGGCCTACTAGGCCTATTATAGCCTATAGAAGCATTGATTTATTTCACGACAGATATCATCCAGGATAATTTTAAAAATTGAAAATTTAGAAAATCCAAGGGAAAATTGCCGAAAACGGCTGCCCACAATCAACTCCCCCCCCATCAGGCCATATGGTCCTATTATGGCCGCCCCTCCCTATCCCTGCAACATATAGGATGACTCACGAGCCGTGGTTTGTCCGTGGCCCTAGTTCAGATTGATACACTATTGTACGCGTGAGTTCATTCTTTTCTGCATGGCTGTTTCCATTATTAACTTACGCCCCTTTGGAGTCAAGCCTTGAAAATCGATTGTATTTAACCTTAATTTTCCTGATTAGTTTCTTTCTTTAGTTTGCTCCCGTTTCATTTAGTTACTGTAATCATAACCTGTATAATAGGCCTACCCGTAGGCCTACCGTTTTTGTCTTCTTCTTTTTTTTCTATTCATTTAGCTCCTTTCTTTCTCTTCAGTTTCTTTTGCATAGGTCTATTTTGTTCCCATGCTGCTTAGCTTGTGATTTCCGTTTCCATGTTATTCATTTATTGAGCCCGTTCCCATGCATTATTTTATAAATCTACCATTTCTTACATTTCTCCTTTTAGTTTTGGCTTTTTTTCTACATTTTGTTCCCATTTTCATATTTCCTGCTTAGCTTGTGATTTCCGTTTGAATTTTATCTATTTAATTCTGTTCTCATTATTTTAGTTTTTTTTACGTTATTTATTTATTTATTTATTTATTCTTTCATTTTTAGCTTCCTTCTTTCCTCTCGTATCCTCACGATTTTTATCATCTTGGCGGGTAATCTCTTAACCGAATCCAGTACCATGCATATAATCCACAACCCGACCCATATAGGCCTACCTTTTCAGTTTTGTCTTCCTTTCTTTTCTTTTCTATTTCTCTGGCACTGAAAGTTGGTCTGTGCATATTATGCACCAGACGCTTGGCGTCACATTGCTCAGTACGCCGACGCACTAACGCCAACCCCTGCTGCCAGTTAGTTACGGTGCTACGCTACCACTGAGTTGTGACAACAAAAATCCCGGGAAAATCCCGGTTTTAACCATATTTTCACTGATTTTGAGGCCAATTCTTGGTCTTGACCGTTTTCAACCAAATAAAGTGCAATGCGTTCCCCCTATATTCCTCAATCTCCCGTATGAATGTGGCTGTAAAACTAAACGACGATTCATTATAGGCCTAGAATAAATAATAAAAATTCATGTGACGTAGCCTTAATCTCTTGGCTGCCAACTTCGGTGCAGTGGCGGAAAATGGGGTGCGTAGCTCTGCGTAGGGGGCGAAAAGCTCGTAAGATCATTCTTAAAGTACGCGATGTTGTGCATCTAGATAGCCTGAATCATTTCTTGGCCACCTCGCAGTTGGCAGAAAACAGGGCAATGTTGCTCTGCGTATGGTTTTTAATGGAAATATTATTACGCCGGTTCACACTGTCCTTATTACCCACAATGCCACTGCATGCGATTTTGCATAGCAACACAACAGTTTTTTATGTTATTCTCTTAGTTACCATCAATTTTTGCAAAAATGAACCTCCGATGGTTTAATGGCAATATGTACCCGATCAATGTACGAATAAATCAGAGCTGAAAGTGAAATCATCTCTGAGTCTATTCGCGCACAAGATTTAGCGACTTCCTTTTATTTATATAGAAGGAGGATAAATTGTTATAAATAAAATATGTGTGTCTGTCAAGCCATAACATACGCAAGATGTCTGTCAAATGTAACATACAGAATAATAATTTGGCAAAAACAGTAGTTCAAGATGGGAAATTGAATTTAAAGATCACATGCAGTTTATAAATCACATGTTTTAAAACACTTTTATAAACTCTAAACTATCATCATAATGTGAACATCAAGTGATTTTTAATTTTTTAAACATATTGCGTATGTTACTTTTGACAGACACATACAAATCTTGCGTATGTTACTTGCGTACAAATGTTTGACAGACAACACTTAACAATGGATTGTGTCATTCAAAAAGCTTCTCCTCACAAAGTGATAGTGCCACAAAGCTAGGTGGAGCTAAATGCTATGTCATGTAGCATAATTAGCTGTATCACCCTAGTTTAGCAGGAATTACAGCACCGTCTTGCGTATGTTACTATTTGACAGACATTTCAAGAAAAATTTTCAAAAAAGATGGCAGCCACTTACAAATTGATTATAATATGGAGAAATGAAGTTATTTACAATAGATTTACCCTTTAGTTTATGCTTCAAGTCTTTGTTTATAAAAACTGAGGACTTCAAAATCAATCAAAAGTTTGACAGACAATAGTAACATACGCAAGGCAAACTTTTAAATCCTTTTTTGATCTGTTAACTTATAATTCATAATGCCTCTTTCTGTTTTTTTGATTGGTTTACTGCACCATTTTGGGAAACAGGTCACATGAATTTCTATATAAGGATCCATAAAAAAAATTAAAAGCTGTTGAAAAAAGGCGTCTCTTGGCATGTTACAAATAAAAGTGTAAAAATAGGCATTTTACAGCTATTTTTATTTTTTTTATTATTTAGAGTGAAAGGATTTTACTTAAATTGTGTATGCTATGTCTTTACTACCTAAACTTGCCACTAAACTAGCAAATATTCCATTTCTATAATTATTATTTTAAAAAAAAGATGTCAAAATATATGGCTATAATATGACACCTTAGCATATTTTGAGCCAGTTATCTATCATATCCTGTGTCGTTTTATGGATAAAAATGACTCAAAATGTTATTGATGAAATGGTTGCTATCATAAACATCAGTTTTGTCTTTTCAACGGGAAAAATCCGATACAAAATAAAGTTTTTAGGGCCTAGCTATAATATGGGCATAATTTATTCATGTAGGCCTATAGTATTGAACAATGTACCCCATTTGACATGCACTTATAGATAAATAAATTGTCTTACTTTATTAATTTAATAACTTCTTTATTATAAATAAAATGACACATAACTTATGTGAAGTCACTTTCTATCTTTTTTATTTGATTCATAAAATTACATTCAACAAAATGATTGAAGAGAAAACACACAAGGCACTGGGCAGACTGTTGTAGAATGGAGTAGGTAAGATGCCATGTCCATAGCTTCGCAGGAGTTTCCGACTAGCAATCAACATGATCAGCACATTCAGAAAAACACAGTTTAAGAGTGAAGATTGTAGTGAGTAATCAGTCCTTTATAAATGTGCTGGCCACTATCTATTATAATATAGTCCCGGGGAGGGACACACTTTAGAAGTGACGGGTATGTGCCTACGGCGCCGCAAGTAGGGGCCTATCAGGTACAAAGCGTCATTTAAAAAAGGGGGTCATTGGGTAAAAACAAAAAAAAAAAGGGTGTCATTGGGTATAATATTTTGAAAAAAGGGGGTCATTGAGTATAACTGTATAAGATTTAAAAAAAAGGGTCATCGGGTAAAAATATTTGAAAAAATGGAGCAATGAGGTTTGAGAATACTGAAATGTGTTTTTCATACATAGCTATACATGGCTAGTTTCAAGTTTTTATTTGGAAATTGCTTTTACATCAGTGGCACTCATCTATCCGATGGTGCATCCAAGGCATTAAATAATCAAACAAAACTGTATTAAACAAAATAAAATAAAATAAAAGGATACTTGACAAGCAAACGGTACAAATAAATAAATGCCTTGAATAACTAAATATCTTGAGAACCGTAAGTATATTTCCAAAATGCTGATTTGTGCTTGATCACAGCACTATGGTGATTTTGAGGTTTGGGAATACTGAAATGTGTTTTTCAAAGTTGGCAGCCCTGTATGCATAGCTATACATGGCTATACATGGCTATGACATGGTTACATATGGCTATACATAGCTATGCATGGCTATACATGGCCATACATAGCTATCCATGGCTATACATAGCTATGCATGGCTATACATAACTATGCATGGCATTTACCATGAAATTGTTGTAGTTTTTAAGTTTCAAGTTTTTATTTGGAAATTGCTTTTACATCAGTGGCACTCATCTATCCGATGGTGCATCCAAGACATTAAATATACAAACAAAACTGTATTAAACAAAATAAAATCGAAGGATACTCGACAAGCAAAAGGTACAAATAAATAAATGCCTTGAATAAATAAATATCTTGAGAACCGTAAGTATATTTTCAAAATGCTGATTTCTGCTTGATCACAGCACTATGGTGATTTTGAGGTTTGAGAATACTGAAATGTGTTTTTCAAAGTTGGCAGCCCTGTATACATAGCTATACATGGCTATACATGGCTATGACATGGTTACATATGGCTATACATGGCCATACATAGCTATCCATGGCTATACATAGCTATCCATGGTTATACATAGCTATGCATGGCTATACATAGCTATGCATGGCTATACATAACTATGCATGGCTATACATAGCTATGCATGGCTATACATAACTATGCATGGCTATACATAGCTATGCATGGCTATACATAGCTATGCATGGCTATACATAGCTATGCATGGTATTCCTGACCATAACCCATAACAAATGAGCTATAGCACCAGTGGTGCTCTTGTTCATTGTAACAATAATACTAATAAAGGAAACATAGATTATTTCTGAGAAAATAAACTTAAAACATTAAAAACTGAATATTGTCAGGTTGTGATAAATAATTTTCAAAACATTAACCGCACGTCGTCAGTCCAGCATGCTTTGTAAACAAACAATTGCATCAATGGGGACTTTCCCATCACAGTGATCGTTACGGAAAGCATGCAAAAAGTGCACTATTTCCTGACGTTGCATTTACAAATATTGCAGAATTTACTTCAATTCTTAGCAGGTTGGTCAAAATTTTGGTGCTTTTATTATCGCATAAATATAAAAATTTCTTATTTTTATCATCAATTAATGATTAAGTTTCGAAGTTTTGTCTGCGTCCACATGCATGAGACATGGACGCAAAATACTTGATTAGCCATGTGAACTTGCATCTAAATTTGTAAAATATGCGTCTGGACGCAATGACGCACACTAACAGGAAGCCTGGTGGCTACCCGTCCAGCGTGTATTATTTTGCACAAGGACGGTCCAATGCACACGCTTGAGTGACGTCACGCACGTATATGCGATGGTTAACGCTGTCAAAGGAACCTTGGAAAACATTATAGCTTCGAATTTGCACACGATAGTTAGGCATTCAATGCTATCGTTTTTTGGTCGATCAGCGCATGAGGCTGAGCATTGTACATGTATGTAACATTTTTGGGAGCGATTGCCGATAGGTGCAACTCTACTAGTCTTATTACAAGACTGCCCTAGTGCCCTACCCCAACCATAAACCTTAACCCTAATGTCTAGCGAGTTGCACCCTTTTCGGTAATTGTAGTGTACCCATTTTTGCAAGCGATGTTATTTGTTATTCTGTTAACATTATTACAATTTGCTAATGTTAAAATTTGGATTGAAAGTTTACAATGGGCGATCTTTTCGTTTAGACCACCCTCGCTATGGATTAAATTCTTACTTTTTCCAAACAATGTTTAATTTTTTATCAAACACTTTAAAGGAGTATTTCGTGATCCTAGCATCCTCTTTTTATGACATTTTATAGTAGATATCCACGAAAAAATTTTATTCCCAAAATTTCAGTTGATTCCTATTTTGCGTTTCCGAGTTATGCATGATTATGTGTATTACACTGCTCCATAGACAATGTGTTGTAATTTCGTTCTGGTATTCCAGAACGAAATTCAAATTTCACAATATCTTTGCTAAACGAATTAATCTGCAAGAAATTTTTTGTACATAAACATTATGTAGCCAGAGGTTTCCAGTGATATAAAAAGTTATATTTTGGTTCAAAAATTTTTTTTGTTTCTCTCTTATTTACTACTATAAAAACCTGTTCTGCTAAAACCTTTTTAGATGTGCTAATAACATTGTAGGCTTTCAAAAAAAGCAAACTTGTAATGATGAGTTATGTTGCCTAACTGAGATACAGGGTGTTCAAAAGTCGTACATAAATTTTATGATTTTTATGACATAATCAGTCAAAACTTTTTTCCTCCATGTCCAATGGCAAATCTGAATTCCTCATCAAATTTCCTTCAAAAAAATGTTAACATATTTACAGAAGTAGGCTACCGTAACTACTTTGAGAAGTATGACATTCAGAACATTACGAGCATAAATACATACTTAGTACAATAACGTATATGAAAAGTCTAAAAGCCATGATATAGATTGCAGCACGCTTGCAACAACTTAACCTAGCTTGGAGTACAACTGGTCACATTTTATGCTAGACATCAATACCAAAACAATGGTACGGTACATAAGCCATCTCAATACCTTGCTGGGTTACAAAGTTACAGTACAAAATAAATTTGAGAGGCACGAAAAATCAATATTCCCGGTACTTATAACATATGCCTCAACTGTAGGCACCTCAACTTTGGGCACCTCTCCCCCTGACTCTGCATCGTTTGAATTGCAATATATCTCAAAAAGTAAATGTAAAGTGACATTTTTACTTTCCACAATTTTAGCTAAATAAATTAGCAACAAAATGAGACCAAAACTACTAGTTCAGTACCCCTCTTCATTCTTGAGATCTGAGGTAAAACTAAAACATCCTAAAGAAACTGAAAAAAAGTAACACCCCACCTTTTTCTGTACCCCAATTCATGGCGCATGACCTCAAATAGGAAAAGCAAGAAACATACCTTCATCATAAATTCATCATTATTCACTAATTCGGTACCCTGAAACATAAATAAAATATTTTCTGTACCCGGTTGCTTTCCCCCCTAATTTGCCCCTCCCCTTTTAACTTAAAGGAACATTAAAAACAATAATAAGACTATTGGGGAACACTGTTTTTCGACAAGACAATGGACATCTCCATGTTCCCTAATGAAGTGCAAGAAACCTGATGTGATAAATCCAGCTGTATCCATGTGCACTGATCTCGGTGAAAACAGTCAATGACTGGCCAACGCCCTTATGCCAGCATTTGTTTAACTCGCCTTCCTCTTACGTAACATTTATTACCTATCTAGGTAAATATTACGAACAATCTCGTATATATACGAACAGAAATACTGAATGTCACAAACTCTCAACTCTGCTAGAAGGAACCCTGCGTAAGATATTAGTAACATGGCACATATAGCCTGCATTCAGCCAGACTCTCTGGTGAACCATTCTTCTCAACTATAGCATGGAGCATTTCTGGGGTTTAGGGTTGCTTCTTACGAGGAACTGGTTTCTGATGTTAGCCTTTTCATGCCATATAACAATAGATGCAAGAATTTATATTCACATGGGTTATTAGCTCATTAATTATACAATTATGCAAATTAGAAGGCAGATTCACTATTTAATACATAACATTAACATATAGAAACACTTTGACCAAGTTTCAAGGCAAAAATATGCAAAATAAAAAATTATACCTTGAACATTTCTGCATGGATTTGAGCAAAATATTGGCAAAATTATAGCCTTTCAAGTCATTTTAGCTCATTAACTCATGATTATTGATTAAAACCAATAAGATACAATGAAAATATAAATTGATGTAAATTGTTTGTCCGATTTGCTTTGAATTTATAAAACTGAGAAAGGATTTATTATGTAAACAACACCTTGAGGTGGAAATAATTGAATTTCTGTTTACATTTTCTGTCCTTTCGATCGTCGATCGGTGGCCATGTTGTTATTGATCTTGTTTTTTGCCTAGAGTTAAAAATTATGTATTTTGCCGGGGCCTAGGCATATATGTCATAATCACAAAATTGCATCCATGGACTCTGGACAAGTCCTATTCTAACTTGTATTGCCATCCAATTCATTGCCACATAGAAGAATGTTCATTATATTTTAACTAAATGAATCACATTCATGCATAAAAATGCACTTATTGTACATAGTATTTTCTGATTATGCTATAATGAAATGAAATGATTAGTTTCCCATCACATTTTTTTCAGTGAAATATGAGGTCATGATTTAATTTTTCATTATTTTGGAAAATTTCTGTATTGTCAAAACTTTCATTTACATGGCTATTACCTATATTGTTGAAGAAAGACCATCACAAAACAGGTATTAATGCTCGCGAATTCTTGCGTCCAGACGCATTTTTGTATTGCTGGACGCAATGTTCAACAAGTTTCATCAACCCGTTGCGTAGTCGGACGCAAGTTGATTCAGACCAAAAATGAGTGATTATAAGCTTACCAACTTCATCATCATAAAAATCATGCAAATTATGTTTACTGATCACTCCTAATTCTCCTAATAAAGCTTAATTAATATTCATAACCAATGGACGAGTTATTGACCTTTCACATTTAGCCACTCCCATTTTGCAACACGTCCGGGTCACCAGTCAATGAATGAAAATTCTTTTAAAATCTCATCAAGAATCTGAAAGGAAATGTCAAATATATTTGCATCAAACTGCGATGTAATGCGATGCAATACCGGCAATCGGGGGCTTTGCAAAATTGTATTCCCTGTTGCCCATCACATTAACATATATACATGTTTTCGGACGCACACAAATTTTGTGGGACGCACATTTCCCGACCAGGTTTTACAGTTGTGCATCCGATCGGACGTAGAGTTTTTGAAGGCTAGCGGGAGCCTTGTTAATGCTTCTATGTCATCATTACAGACATTTACATGTGCATGTAAGCATTTCCATACTGTTTTCGTACGCCTTTTTAGAGCATTTTATTTAAAAGGTGCCCCATAAATGTATGCCAAAAATAATTTTACCCCCCCCCCTTCGACTTGCCAAAAATTACTTGCCCCCCAAAGTTACCCTTCCACCAGGGCTCATAATTATTGCACAGCCCCTAAGGCCCTTAGAACCTCTTCTGTTATCCAGGATTTTTCTGGCCTGCAAGGTTGTAAAATTCTCTAGGTTTTCACATTTTGCTCCAAGTAAAAAACTGTTGATGACCCCTAGCATAGTTCAAACCAATTGTTTGTAACCAAACAATTGTAAACAGTTGGGCTAGGATGTGAATTCTTGGACTTGCTAGTTACAGTCACCAACGGTGCCTTCCCTACTTGTACTGTTCAAGTCTGTGT
Organism: Amphiura filiformis; assembly: GCF_039555335.1. NCBI lineage: Eukaryota > Metazoa > Echinodermata > Ophiuroidea > Amphilepidida > Amphiuridae > Amphiura > Amphiura filiformis. Next base: position 11,987,416 of record NC_092633.1, on the reverse strand, counting down.
TTAGGAAATGGTAATGATAAGAGAGGAAGTCTGCAGATTCATGACCAACGTCCTGAAAGTGCATTGTTCTATTTATCTTTAATTGAATAATAGCTACAAGGCAGGCTAGTAATTGATTGACCTCTTATTTATACAGTAATTTAACTTTACTATTTGATGAATGGAAATTAATTATTTCCATGATGAAACTAAATGGAAGCAAAAACAAACATACACACTTGTCACCCCTCCCCATCCCCAAAGCAACAAAAACATTATTACATGTACATAGATTTTATAACAACATGCTGATTTTCAAGAAAAGCATGTTATTACATAGAAACCCAAGGAACACCTCAGAATACAAATTATGCAAGATAGACTGTTTTTATACCAGACTTACCGTCAAGTTACTCATGTCAAGTCTCGTTATAAAAATATCAAGTCAAGCCATAAAGTCTTCAAATTATTATTTGTTTGTTTCTTTACTTTGGTTGTCCATAAGGGACTAGGGACATACACTTGGGTAATTGAAACATACAATGTATGTGATCCAGACCTATGCTAAATGCACAGGCCAGGCTACCTTGGCATATAAAAACACATACTGGTCCACAGAGTTTTAAAAGAAATAAAAAACCCAGGAAAAATAGCAAGAAGTAGAAAGAAGGAAAGAAGTGCCACTCCTAACAATCAATATCAATGAACTCTTACTTTGCACTTTGGTCGAGAGATAAAAAACTGGAAATTGTTATCCTGTACCCGATACAAGGACTGTTCATGTATGTTCAAAATGTTGCATATCAAAATGTTTTATGGGAAATACCCTAATGCTGTAATTGTGTATAAAGTGTTCAAAAGATAAATTGCAGGAATGGTAGACCTGATTTATTTAGTGTGTTTAGAATTTGTTTGATTATTATTTTTTTTATTCATTTAAAATATTAAATAAGTTATTTTTATACTTATAATATTTTTTCCAGATGGATGAGTTTCAGAAGGCACATGTGCACATGGCAGACCCAGACAGAGTTGAAGAACTTGTTACACAACTTATCAAAGGAGGAAAGAGCAAATTACAAGTAGGTCTATTGCAACATAAATCTAAGAAATAATACAGTATCCTTGACACCTCAATAATGTGTCGGAGGCAGCAAACTTCATAACCAATGGGTGAGGCATAGCTGAACTCATTATTTAAATGTTTTTACTGCTTACGGCAAATTATTACAAGTGTGCCATGAAAAACATTAAAAGAATACTATTACTGCTACACTCTTTGATTACAAATGGTATGATTTAATGAGAAAATATGTTTTTACATCAAGGTAAAAAGTTTTTACAAAAAAGGTAAAGTGCCAGGGCTCACATTTAACTTTTTTAACAACTAGTCAGCTGTTTCAGCATGGACCAGTTGTCAATTGAGCTGGCTGTATTTTACAACTTGCCTGCCTGCATTTATAGCTTGCGCAAGGCATTTACTGGCTGGATTTTGCCAACGGACAGGTGCTGAGCTTGTACGCGTAAGTGACAGTGTGTATCGTGGAAAAATTGTACGCGTAATTGCGCATAATGCTTTGCATAGAATGTGTCATGCTTTGCTGCATTTCAGACACAATTATGGATTCAGGTACACTATTGCAGAATAATGTACCCTGACATGACACGTTGCATTGCATGATTTGGAATAATACAATATGATAAGTGAAATGTGTCATGCAACATTGACATACATACATCCATAATGATAGGTAGATTAATTTTTGTTGACCATTTGATATCATTTGCATGACTACTCTAATCTGGTATTTCAATTATTTTGTCCATACATACAGGTGATAACAGATTTTGATAGAACATTATCACGTACACTGTACAATGGTCACGAAGTCCCTACATGTCATGGTAAGTCAAACAATATTGGACATATTGTAATCTGTTTGCAGAAAAGCTCAATTAACAATGTTAGTTAATATAACATTTCAATGATAAATTGAGGTGAAAGGAATGCAAACAAGTAACTCTAATTTGAAAAAAGTTTTTTAGTATCTTCTTCTTTTCACACTAGCATTGTAAAAGGTAACAGTATTCTATTGAATTATCATGCTTATCATAAGTGCATATCAGTTGTTGTTCAAGAAATTGTACAAAATAATGCACTTGTACTGAGATGTTGATGCGTCTAATGCATTCCACCCTGCAGGCTCATGCATTAGACGCATGGACAACATGTCAGTACATGTGCATTATTTTGTAAAATGTCACTCCCAACCTGTGATACGCATTCATTAAAACCAGGGACAGGCGATTTGCGCGGAACTTTTTTTCCGTGCAATTGGCTATTTTTTTCCTATGGGCAGGGATACATGATTAAAACCTATAACTGTTAAAGTGATAGATTTTGTTTGTGTCTACAGGTGTATTAGATGATAGTTCACTGTTGCCAGAACATTATAGAGAACAAGCAAATCAACTAAGAAATACCTACCTACCGCTAGAAATGTCTACTGATGTACCCATAGAAGAAAAGCGACATCTTATGGTGGAATGGTAAGAAATAGGGCTGTTGTTATTACTTCCCAAGTGGTGTGGTCCAATTTGTTCTATCTTACATTGAGGCCTATCTTAAAAGCAGTGTTTCCAGTGATTTTGATAAGAATAGCAAAAATGTGTAGAGCAATGCCTATAGAATAGTGCATACTTGCAGTTGTGGTTACCACAACTTGCCCTGTTTTTGTTCACACCATTTAAACGAAACATATCTCAGGTGTTAAATTTCACTGGGGTAATGAGAAAAATATGATTTCAAGAAGTTTAAACTGACTTTCAGCACCAAAATTCACTAACCTTGAATTTTCGATGTGTGACACACATCCTCATCAGAAGAAGTCCGAAGATGTTGTGATGGACTTGCCCTTTTGTTGACCATTGGCAACTTTTTGTCGAATGAGGGCGTTGTATAAGGTTCATTCGAGAGAAAAATATGAGCTTTCTTTTACCAACACCTCAGTTTTGATTAAGAAAATGAGGCTCTTGATCAGGTCACACCTCTTTAAAATGTTGTATTTGTATTTTCAAAACAGACTCATAGGCCAAAACTGCACATTTGTTGATATCAACTACAAAATAGTTTGGTGTTTCTTGAAAGAAAACACATAATTTGTCAAAGTTCCTTGTGGAGAACATGGCAACAGGGCAAGGACATAAAACTCTGGGTTCTTTCCATTGACAAAAAACAACTAGTACATGTATTCATTTTGTAGGTTTACCTAGGCTTGCTATAAGGCAGTATCTTCCTGAGGCCCACAGAATTATGTTACTATGGTGTGTATGCACATTGAATATTGGTAGTTGCGTTTCTGACAACATCACAGACTTAGTCTAGCAATTGGTCAAAAAATAGCTACATGTACATATACAGCCTTTATGAAGTTATAAAACAATACAATGATATGAGTAGTCTCACAGGGGATATAGAATATTAGAAAATAAATATTATTTATGAAACAAGCCATCCAATAGCTTCCAATCATGTACCAAGAATAATATGTAAAAAATGCGAATATGAAAGACTAATATGTAATAAATGTGATATGAGGGACTTGCTTGTTGCCTAAACTTGAGTATTAAATTCCTTTTTAAAAATTTGATGGCTCATGCTTGTCGTCACACGTGTACTATGAGAGGACTATACTCGGCATTTTACAAATAGCAGCTGTTGTCACAAACAGCTTGAGATTGGTAGCAAAATTGGCACTCTGATCACTGTGGTCCAGGCAATTAAAACAGCATATATTGTAAATGTATGGCTCATCTATAAGAGCTGACAAGTACAACAAGATGCTCGTTTTGCAGGTTGGAAACCGATATTTTGCGCTTCATAATTATACCTTGTTGAATGCCCTAATAGCTGTGGTAAGGAATTGCTCCGTTATTGCCATATTTATGCTCATTACGGTATCGGTCCATAAATAGATTTATGCACCGCCGGCTGAGGAGATGGCTGGCCGTGATATAAGAGCATCTTCAATAAGACTAACGTTTGCCTTGAATTTTATTGTAGGGGGACTAAAGTACATGCTCTGTATGTTGCGTGTAACATCTACAAATCCCAAGTTAAAGAAACGGTGAATAAAGCTGGCCTTTACCTGAGGTATGTAGCCTGTATAATTGAAGTCTTTCTATAAGTAACAGTATAACATAATTGTTTTCTTTTTCGTTTTAGGTGGACTAAAGGTCATGAACTCTTAGTAAATTCTGGTATCAAGCAGTCAGATATACAGAAGGCTGTAGAAAAGGCGGGTGTTTATCTTAGGTAGGCTACATGTACTGTAAGACCCGATGACCATGCACATTATATCACTCATCATATCATATTTTTCTCATACAAATACAAAAAAGTTGAATTCATGAGAGCATCTACATCTTGATTTTAAAATGCAACAAAATTGGTTTTCATTAGATAGACATGTCACTTGTTGGACGAGAAGAGAACAGGTGTAAGTCACAGTGGTTATTGTTACAGGTGCAAGTTGTTTTGAAAACTGAACTTATTCGTCTTTAGAAAAAAAAATTTAGTTGTTTAATGTGTTTTTGCTTATTTTCAAAACCTAGAGTTTATCTGTTACTCTTTCATTCTGCAGTAAAAGCATATGGGTCTAGAGTCCAAAATATCGATATCGAGTTGATATCTTTTTGCCATTGTTGATGTAATAAAACTGCTAATGTGCAATTTTCATTTTGATATTTTCTTTCAGAGAGGGTAGCAATGACATGATAGAATTGCTTCACAGACACGCCGTACCTCTACTAGTCTTCTCCGCAGGCATAGGCGATATATTGATAGAGGCTATCAAACTACAGTCACACTTCTATGAAGATAATATGCATTGTGTATCAAATTGTATGGAGTTTAATGAAGAGGTATGAAATGCAACATTTACAATCCAGAAACAAATACAAAATAATTCTCTCAAAAGTTCATCATTTGTAAGTTGTTTAAAAGCAGAATTGTAGTTATTGAAAGCAGGTAAATTTGTATGTTAAAGAATTATAAATTAATTTGTTTGTTTGTACGCTTGCTTTTTCACTTGTCCTTTGATGGTTTGAATTTCTAGCTTAGTTGACAAATTACATTCCAGTAGGGCTGCCCCACTGCATGCATAACCTATTTAGGCCAAGCTGTGAAGACTGATCTTACAACCCCCTTGGCATAATGGTTTCCTTGAGAGAGTGATGTCAGTACTTTGTTGCAGTTACTCTGCATGTGTACAGATTACTGCCTTTGATTGTGCATTAGTATTATGCACCCCGGAACACGCACTGACATCACTGTCCTGAGGAAGCCAAATAGACTATGATCCTAGAGCACCTAGAGGCATGTGCATTAGGCACTATATTAAGATTGTTCTTATTGTTGCTCCTCATTTACTCAATAACTGTTTTTCTTATTTTGCAGGGAAGGTTAACAGGCTTTAAAGGAGAACTAATTCACTCATTCAATAAACATGAAGTGTCTACACACCAGCCCGAGTACTTTGAGCGTAATAAGCACCGTACCAATGTCATATTGATGGGAGATACATTAGGTGATCTTAGAATGGCAGATGGGCTTCCTGATACACAGCACTTACTCACCATTGGCTTCCTCAATTCAAATGTAGGTTGATGTCTGTGAGGGTGGGGAGGGAGGGCGGCAATAAGCACCGTATGAATGTCATTTGGAAAGATCATTAGGTGATTAAGGTTTGAATTTCATTTTATGGAAAGATAGAAAGATAAATATTAATGGATAGGGATAAAGGGCAGGTATAAAATATAGAATTATGAAAACCAACCACCGAGTATCAAACATATTTTGAGCCTGTATTATTGTCTATCTAGGCTGATATCCATCTAGTGTTTTGGCTCATGTCATCTTCAAGTGTTCATATATATATCTATACATCATTTGAGGTGTATATCAAATCAAAAAGTCACATAGCCTGAAATATAAAGTAATGCTTTCAACAGGATTGTTATGTTTTGCCAAATCCTTTTTACAAATTAAAAGTACTACTAATCATCCAGCACATATTATTTTGCACAAGCTCCAATGCACATGCTAGACGTCGCACACATACTATGCAAAGGCTATGCTTAAAAAGGATTTGACAAAAACATAGGAATTGTCTGACATATTCAATAATCATTGTTAGCAACACTGACAATTTCCATCCATCTTTTTTTTTCATTGTACAGGTTGAGAAAAGTCTAGAAGCATACAAGGCACAATACGACATAGTGTTAGTCTTAGATGAAACAATGGACCTCGCCAATGCATTGCTCAACAAAATCTTATAGAACACCACCATTCTTTACGGATAGAAGAGAGATTAATAACTCGGTAACCACCTCAATATGGTATGGTGGCTGCTACCCCTCTGATATGATCTATGCACACTTACTTAAGTTGCTCTATGGACATGACATATCCTTGGAGGGTTAAGAGTACAATGTATATCCATTTAAAATCCATACTCCACCTGTGTAAGATTTTGGAAATCTGTTTCACAGGGGGAGTGTGAATTTTAAATGGGATTAGCACATGGACTAACTCTATTTGAAACTCACCTACCCTGTGTGAGAGATTCAGGTTGAATCTTTCTTAGAGGGTGTATGAAGTTTAAACAGAGTCTAATGCTATCGTGAGTGGATCCATTTCTGCACAGACACTGGTTTAAGGATATCATTTTAAGCAACTTTAGAAAATGTATTTGATCTTCCCTGGATCTCTGAAAGTCCTATAAGTAATACAGGTAGCACCAATGACTTAAACGGAGAAGGTTGACTCTACCATATTGTTATATCATATGAAGATCTCAGAACTAAAGGAGAGTTAAGTCACAAAATCATAAAAAATTAGTTACTAGTGTCAGTTTTTGCTCTGTGATAGTGAAATAATATTGTAGAGCTTTGAAATTGTGTGGACAAAACCACCTTGCATTGAAACATTATCTCGTAATGCACCTAATGTGACTTAACCCCCTTTTAGTTCTGAAGTCTTTGTCTTTGTTAAAGAATACTTTTCCTTGTTTCTATTTACATTCTGTGAATAGCATAGTTTTGCCAAGATTTCTGTATATCAATTGGACCTGTTGTGAAAGCTGATCTTCTCACTGTCAAATATGCAAAATCACTGCCAGTCTCAATGCACTTGTATTTTAAAAGGAAAATTTGCTATCGATCAATCTTATAATATGATGTAAAAGAGTTGTAAGGCCAAAAAACCACGTTTGTTTCCTGTATCGTGCGCATTACGTTTTTGATGGCTTATTTTGCGCATTAGAATTTTTTTTCACTTTTCAAAAAAAAAACCCAAAAAAAACCCGGAAAAATCACAAAAAAATAATATAAAAAACTACTGGAGTAGACATTTACACATTACACAACAAACGAGCGTAGTGAAAAACTACTGGAGAAAATACCACAGATTTTTTTAATACCTTTTTTAATCTGCAGGTTGAAAGAGGATCATAGATATTCTTGAATATGAAGACAGGATATGCTACAGGAAACAAACATGTTTTTTTTTTGCCCTTATATCATTAGAAGTGACATTTTCAAACATTACTTTCAATTTGTATGCAGAAATCGTGGTATGAACCATGTAAACTCGAAATACCAAACAAATGCAAATTAAGCCTAGATTTTTCCCATGGCTAAGCAAACAAAAAATGTTTTTAGAAAATGGTTTTTATATTGATTGTCTTTTGTTTTAAAAAAAATGGTTACTACCGATTCACTATAAGCAATATCTAACAAAAATTTGTAATGTTAAGTGTGTAGTAAGTGCATTTTTAATCATTTTTTTTCATTCATTTTATGGACAAATTCTTCACCTTGAGCAATATTTTAAATGACTTTTTGTGGCGTTGTGGGTGATGGTTTTTTCTGCACAAATGGATTTCTTATTTATTGTTCCTGCCATATTTGGTAACGATGTGACCTTTTAGATTATTAGATAGATAACCTGCACATAAAGGGTTTAATGGCCATATTAACCAGAAATAACCTGTGAGTCTTATTTTTTAATCACAATTGTAGTATTGTAGAGTATTCCTAAGTTGTTAGAGTTGATCAGTCAACATGGTCAAACTTCACACAGTTAGCTTTCCCAAAGATTACCCATGTATTGATATTTTGTATTTGATTACAACACATTTGGATCAATGTGGCAGCAATACAGTATTACACTCTCTTCGAGTTATTTTCTGCCCTTATACTTGATTAAAAAATATAAAAAAAGCAAATCTAAACCAAGTTTCCTAATTCTTCAGAGTTATTTTGCTGTGCATCGATTGTATACGGGCATGAATGCATAAATGATTAACAGTAGCAGTGACTGGCTGATCAACAGTCAGTCATGACCAATTGGTCATGGAGCGCATAGAATGGGCAAAGCCTTCGCCTCTTCTATGTGCTGGATATTCAGCATTGTGTACCCGGAACTCTGAAGAATTGGCAAATTTATTTAGGGGGATTATGCTTATTTTGGGTGATTATATCATTCGTCTTAGCCAGGTTGTCACCGCTTGTCATCAGAGGTAAACAGGTTGTTTGATGAGACAGGTGTACAGATTCAGCTTGGATAAATTTAGTTTGCTTCATTGGAATCACATACTTAAACCACTTAAGCTGTCAAATTTGGATACTTGAAAGCTTGTCCTCTGTACGGATCAACAAATTATGCCATCATTGGCTTGCCTAAAATAAGGCTACTGTAGCAAAATCATCTTGTAACAGTAGTCTTTTTGCTGAATTTTGGTCAATTTTTAAATAACAATTCAGGCAGAATATGGGCTTGAAGTGTGCCATAAAATACCCTTTACATTATGCCAAAGGTTTTTGCACTCTTCAAGAGTGATTAATTATGATTATTAGCTAAGAGTGGAAGTCGGCTAATTAATTGCTTTTGGATATCAAGCGCATCATTAAACTATTAGCCAAATTGCCATGCCTTTGCAGCACCGAATACCATTCCATTCAATTTGAAATACATACATCTCCATGGAAAATATGAATTTACTCACCACACATGGTGTGTAGATTTCAAATAGAGTCACATAATTTCGAGTACTATTGTAATCTCATTTAAAATTCACACTCCCTGTGTGGAAGATTAAGGTCATGTCTTACATAAGGGTGTATGGATATTATCTGGAATAGCCCAGTGCAACAGGTGCCAACCAGGTTTAAATCGAGTCAAGTAGCTAATGACAAAATCCACACCTACCTTTTTATGTTTTATCAAGTATTTTGTATATTAGATACCCTAGTATTTTGATGTAGTGAATATTTAGTAAGATTTCAGTAGTTTATAATATGCAAGATTAAGTTCAATCAGGGTCAGAATCTTATGTGAATTAATTAGTGAAGTATTTATTATGCAGAATTACAGAATTGGTTCACATAAATTTTGTGATGCAACTCATGTCAAAACCAGTGTCACAGTGGGCGATTCCAGATGAAATCCATACACCCCTTATGGATGACATGACCTTATTCTTCCACACAGGGAGTGTGCATTTCAAATGTGATTACCTGAATGGGTGACTCCATTTGGTATCTACATCCCCTTTGTGGGAGATTAACGTTATGTCTTCTATGGGGGTGTATGGATGTCAACTGGAATAGCCCAATTTCTATTCAAATATGAGTGTGTGTTGTATGCATAATGAAGTCATGCTATCATCTAAGTTGAATCATTTTATTCTTAATTGATTTTCAGTTCTGGCCAAGACAATTGTTCAAATTTATATGTTTTATATTGATTTTATCATCATGAAAATCACTATATCTCAGGAACTATAGTTAGAAACTATAAATTTGAGCAACAGTCGGCAAAACTAGTAGATGAAAAACTAACTGGAAACTGATTTTGTTCAAAAATTACTTAATTTTATTTGATACATGAGGATCACATCATTATGGTAAATGATGTCATATCACCCAAGATGTGAAATGCGTCAGATTAAGAGAATCTGGACTCTTGTCATGTTTGTGTGCCACTCATGGAAAGGAAAAAGTGTCATTGCAGATTCTTGAAATGATAAATTTTGTATCGTTATTTCACAGTGCATAATAATACATACTTTTCAAAAATTGCTTAGTATATTTATCAAATATTAGTCTCTACAAACTGTAGATCACCACAAACATGAATGAAACTCCTATTAGTTCTGGTGCTCTGGTACATGCAGTAGGATATGATTTTGCTTTTAAAGACGTATGTACAGTTATGTCAATTGCACAAAAGAATTTTATCAGTTATAAAATGTACATATTTTTCAGAATTCCAGTGTAAAAAAAAGTATATATTGTGTACAATAGTAACTACCTAAATATTTTTTAGTAATTTAAACATTAAATTATTGAAATTATAGTCAACTACTCCAAAAATTTGAAATTTTCCTAAAATTGAAGGTATTGATGGAGTTTACAGTGTATACTGTCTGAAGTGTGCATGGGTATCATCACATACAGTACTCGGTTTTGTTAGTACATGCTAGTTGCAAGTTTCAGTCATGATTATTTGCACCAAAACCAAATGTGTTTGATCTTTGGATCGACCAACCGTCGTTGCTGCTTAGATGCTTGTTATTAATGAAATATCAATTAATTAATCAGAAATAATGGTAAATTTGTATTGGTTAATATCATTACATGCAAAGATTCATATGTAATCACAATATTGAGTTGATTGATTTTATAAATATTAAGGATTGACCAAGCATTGATGGTCACTCGAAGATTGAACTAAATGGTTGTATTACCTTACACACCAAGGTTAAGAAACTTCAGTGGTATACCTATTGTGTTGTCAATATCAGAAAGCATGCGATGTGATATGGTGTCAACTATAGAGGCAGTGAAGGTTTCGCCATGGTGTGGTTAAATGCTGGTAAATTAACATGATATGGCTGCATTTCCCTTTATTGTCATGGGTGCATATCTGTGTATTCGTCTCTCTTTTATCATGTGATTTCTTTTATACTTGAAGGTAATTATATTGATTTACCGCCAATGATGTCACACTGACAACCTCTATTATACTGTTAGACCGAAAGTTGTCAAGCTTAGGTTGTCAAAAGTGGTTTTGTTGTCATCCACACATTATTGAGATAAGCTTGACAAACCATCCACTACAGGGGTTGAAGACATTGTTTGATGCATACTTCAGACAAGATACAGTAGAAGAAACTCTGAAGGAAGATTTGTAAAATGTTTATGGACACTTTTTAAAAGGTCATGATTTAAACCTTGACGTAGTGTGTTAACGGCTAATTTGCAGTGAATTATACTTTGCCTTATACCTACTCAATTGGTTTACAATTGTTTTAATTTGTACATATATCAGTGTATGTAGTTACTGTTGTTAGCAGTAGTCCAATAATTCAGCAATGTACTGTATACCATAGAAAATATGTCCATTTATAGGAAGAAATTGTGTACAGTACTTAAAAGTACTAACCAAATTATGTAAAGTTTAATTAATTTGAAGCAGACATCACCTGTACCAATCCTTTCGGTGTACTCTCATTATTTCTATACTATAGTGCATACAACTTCCTTGAAGTGATGTTAAAGCTAACTGGATTAGTTATGTCATTTACATTCGAATTTTTTACCCTGATGTAGAATTGACATAACTCAGTGCGCATTTCATTGGACGCAGCATCAAATCGCTAGCGTTCGCTCAAAGCACTGGTGTACACACATGTGCACTTAAAGACACCGTACAGATGCACACGAAAAACAGCTGCCTCAACGGGTTGACATCACTGTCACATCAGGGTGAAAAATGGTATAGTAATACAGTTTGTAAAAAGAATATAATGTATTATTTTATATCAGTTTGGGTGAATGGAAGAATACATATTTAAGAGACTACTATTTTTGCTTATTTTCTTGTAGAAGATGCTTAGATATTTTGTTTCAGGGATGCATTTGAACATGGATTATGCTAACCAGTTACACACATTGTAAAAGCATTTTGAATGATTTTTCAAGAATTTGACCATCTTGTCTTGATACATAATGATGAACTGGTTAGCACCATCTTATGTTGGTGCATAATGATTTATTTTGGTGCCTTATTTATGTGATAGACAGTATTTTGATTGTGTATGGAGCTATTCCAGTTGAAATCTATACACTCCCTGTGGAAGACATGACCTTTATCTCCCACACAGTGGTGTATATTTTAAATGGAGTCACCCATTCAGGTAACCCCCATTTGAAATTCACACTCCCTGTGTGGAAGAGAAACAGCATGGCTTCCATAGAGGTGTATAGATTTCAACTAAATTAGCCCATTATAGTTGTTTTCCTCCTTTGGACAGTTTAAGGCTAAATTGGTTATTTTTGACAACTACAGAGTTATGGCATAAAATGGACTGTTATCATAGTTTGTTATACAGCAAATCCAATTTCCACACTGGCTATGGCTTCAAGGGTGAAATTGTTTTCCTCTTATGGTTTCATTGCTGATATTGTACGAACCAGGATTTCAAATTTACCTCAATCCTTAATTTTTACATGTGACATTAACATTAAGTTTGTGATAGTTAAAAAGTATGCACTTTAATTTGTAAGTATATGTAAGCACTATTATAAGTTCAACCCACAGTGCACTTTTAAGGAAGTACCATTCTTGCATCCACACATTGGCCCTTTAACTTACCCTTGTACCACCAGTATCTGAATGTTTACCAAAGAAATGACTAAAGCTTATTGAAGCACATGTATTGAGTGTCTGTGATTGAAGCACCTTCATATTTTTGTTCTTATTGCATTTTGTTACCCCTTCAAACAAGGAGAACCACAAATTTGGGTGGAATGGTTCCACAGTTATCACAGTTCCTCTTCAGTGGTGATGAATTATGCAGTAATGTTTTAACAAAAAACATGTTAGAAGCTAAATAAGAGCAAAATCATGTCCTATTATTGGCATGTGTAGCAAGTAGGCCTAATTCCAAAACCAGGGTATTGTGAGTCAGGTGTACTGCGTTGAAGGGTCTGAAGGTCAATGATTCACCTTGTTGTTGAACAGTATGGACTTCTCCAAAATACTTGTCATTATTTTTGGTTACTATGTCCAGATGTTATCAACATTCTTGGCTTATTTTGTTCAATTGATCACCATTTCTGTTAATGTAATGGACTATTCCAGTTGAAATCCATTCACCCCCATGAAAGATGTGACCTTAATCTTCCACACAATGAGTGTGAATTTCATCTACCCCCAGTTTGGTAAATTTGGTAATGTCTTCCATAGGGGTGTATGGATTTCAACTGGAATAGCCCAATTAATGACATAATCATTACCATGTCATAAGGAAGTATACCTTTTAAAAGTTGCACCTCAGTTTCGGTGATAACTTTTGTGTCCCAAAGTTAGAACAATTTAAAATAATAAATAACATTTTAAGTACATAATATGTTTCTGTTGCATAATGTTGTCTATATATGGCCCCTTGAGGTGGTATGGCAATGCATATTCGCCTATTGCATGGTTCCGCCATGATGCAAGGAGAGCCTTGAACTGGCATGACATGAAAGGAAGAATTACATAACTTATGCAATGTTATATGACTGATTCAATTCCCATTCATGCATGCTGCCTGATTGAGGCTCTCCTCGCACATGGCGGAACCATGCAATGGATGAATAGGAGTGGGTCCCACATAGCAACCCTGGCCCTCCCAGTTCCTCCATGTCAGTGGCAAGGGCATGTTCCTGTTGCGCCATCAATTCAGCACCCCTAGTTCCCATTCTGTGCCCCCTCCAGGTGCTGAATGTTTAAGTTCTTGTGTCCTTCTCGTGTATTTCAACATATGCAACACAATCTGGTTCATGGAGGCAATTTCAAATTTGCCGCCTTTGGCCTCCATGGACCAGATCATGTCACATATAGTCTTTTAAGACGAAAATTCAAGTTAATTATAACCAAATTGGTGGTATTTAGGCAAATTTTCGCACATGGAGCGTGCAATTGTTTCAGGAATGGGAGGACATTCTGTATCCTCGCCCCAGGCGCCACTACATAATAGCTACGCCACTGCTCCACGTTAGGTCATGTACAAAATTCAAATGTTGCAGATTTGATTATAAAACATATTTCTGTATAATACTTCGAATTCTGTGGAGATTCCTACCCTGAATGGTCAAAGCTCAAGCTTCAATGATTGCAAGTCTTCAAAAGGAAAATGTAAAATGAGTTGATGCTAAGTTTGTGGGACTCCCATTTTTAGACTCCATACCAAGAGAATAAGTTTCAGAAAATGATTGATACAATTAAATGCTTACCCCGATAGACAAATCTTTTTATTGGTTTGTCTCAGAAGACTGTATAGAAATATTTCACTTTTTTTTTTTATTTTCTGAACAAACATTGAAAGGAAAAAAATGGGCTAAAAATGCAATAAAATGATAAATCCTGCATGGTGCATACTTTATCCCCAACTTCTAAAAATTGAAGAAAAATGCAGCTTTGTTTCTTAAATTTTCAGACTTTTTTTCAAAAGCTTTTCCAATTTGACCTCATAGGAGTATAAAGATAAATCTGCCCACACCACACAAAAAAGATTAGCCTACAGAGATATATTTCATTCAGATGCTCAGTTCAGAGACATGACTATAATTCTGTCACCAAAAGGCACTGCATTCACTACACTTCAATCCCCCAGGCAATTAATGGAGCTATCAATGTTGTCAATTTCTTCCAGCCAATTTTTTCATATTAAAATTTTAAAAATACATGACAATTTTATTGACAGATTCTCAACTTTTTAGAGTAAGTTTGGGGATGAGGCTGTGGATCACAAAATACCCCTTTAATTCTGTACACCAAGCATCATTATGGAACTTTAATTGACCTTATGTTGTTTCTTGCAGTCATAAAAAGCATACACGCAGACAAATATCAGTAAGGCACATGTGATTAAAACTTTTTTATTTAGACAATATTTACATATATACAAGTATAATAAAGAACTTTTTTTTATAAAATTGGACGGAAAATAATGGAGGTAAAATGGACGGCATTTTTTTATAAGACCCCATTTCTTGCCTAACTGTTTGAAGCTGGAGTTCTTGCCACACTTCCAAGAGCGAGTATGATGAAATTATTTTGCAATAATAAAATTAATTAATTAATCATAATTTTGAGATGGCTCAAAACAGCTCATATTGAATTATTTTCTATTACTACTGTTATTTGATGTAAAAAATGAAAAATGAGAAAAAAAAGGGAGAGACAAAACACTAAATACGATGAACAAAGTACCAGAGAGGCTCGATCTCCATTCTAATAATGAATCTGTACATTGACATATAAAATAAGCAAATACTGAAATTGATCAATTAACAGTTACAATACAATCATGGTAAATATTTATAGGTTAATGAACATGTATTACTTGTTGAGAGATAAATTCGCCAAATAATGCACGCGCGCTGATATTGATGCGTCTAATGCAGGAGCCCCGAAGGGCGGAGTGCAAGTGTATTATTTTGTCTAATTTCTAACTTATTTCATACACAAGAAGAAAAAAAACATGTGATTTTTTGCTGTTTTTTTAACAAAATTATCACTACAAATAAGTTGGAAAATAGAACCAAATATAAATGCATCAACTTCGCCCGAAAAAAATGAATAAAACCTACGCTTGCATAAGCGGTACAAAAGCACTGCGTGTAGTGCTGGAGTGCACATTATACACAATCAATGCATGGTTTGGATTTTTCTAATGCTTGCTCTGATTAGTTCTCGCTATCTAAGAGTGTATGAAAGCAAAATACAACTCAATGGGTAGCTATTCATTTTAATTAATCTAAAACTCATAAAAAATCAAATGCAGACTCCAATTTGCAATTATGCTTGCTCTCTTAAACCTCACCTATCTATCGTATACATGGGCTATTCCAGAGGGCGCAACACTAATTCAGGGTCCCATAGAAACATGTGCTAATTTGGCCTACTTTAAGTGCCATTTCTGGCATCCCTGCAATAAGTCAGAAGTTGTCCTAATCTGCCACAGAGCATTTAATTGCTTTTGAAATAAAATGTCTGTTTTTTTTTGCATGTAATCATTCAAGTAATTCATATGAGCTGATATTGAGTAATTTAAAGTGAGCATGTCGGTAGATATGATCGCTACAATCTCATCTTCACTATGGACAACATTAGCCGAATTTCATTGTTATGTGAAATCCATACACCCCCTATGGAAGATATGACTAATCTCCCACAGAGGGGGTGTAGCTCTCAAATGGAGTCATCCATTCATGTAAACCCATTTGAAGTTCACACTCCCTGTGTGGAAGATTAAGGTTAAGTCTTCCATAGGGGGTGTATGAATTTCATGATGTGCAGACGGAATTTGTAATATGCGGTGTATATGTGTAATGCATCTGATCTCTTCATTTCTTCACAACATCTATGACATGTCCATGTGGAGTTGTTGTTGATAGGTGTCTATTGGAAGTTCTTGTTTATCCTTGCCATAACCTTCTGACCAGTGAGTATCTACCTTAGGAGATGCTTTCTCAAATCTGAAAAATAATAAAGAAAAAAAATCATCAAAATGTGAAATGATTTAAGAAAAAATATGGACAGAAATACCTCAAGATTATCTCAATAAATAAAAAGAAGGGTTAAGTTTAGGTGTCAGGGGTAGGATTGCGTGATCTTGATTATTGTAAGGGATAAGATACACATATAGAATTAGATTTGCCATTGCTTATTGAAAAGTGCTCTAAAAAGGCAGTGGGATACAAGAAAAGAAATAAATCCATTTCAAAACCTCAATTAAAACCTAAAATTATTCAATTCCTTTACTTTCAGCACACAATCCCTGGTGGTGTTCTCAGTGGTGATGTGGGATTTGGGGTGTATTTTCAGATTTCTTGGTACAACTGTGGGTCGCAATTTTTTTTTTAAATGTTCACAAAAAATGGATTCATCACTGTCTTGCAGAAAATTTAGTGAAAGTTTATAGTAAAAGAAATAATTTGAAATTCGTACATTTCCAGGTCCCTTGTCAAATTTGCTATATTTATTGGGTGTGTTTTTGGACACATCCGGCACATCCCTATAGTACCCAATCCAAAATCAAGTACCTCCCAAAACTGCATTACTTACTTGCTAATTTTAAACAGCGTCTTATTTTCCTCTTGAGATCCTCTTCTTTCCTGTGATTTTCTTCCTGCACTTGAAATGCGCTTTTCTTTGGGCTTAGCTTTCAACTCTCTGGTTAACTCTTGCTTACTAATATAGTCTCTATATTCTGTGCTGGGTTTAGGTTCTGTTTTAGTTACTTCCCATTTTGGTTGTTTATCTTGGATTTTTTTCTGTTCTACATAATATTTCTCTCTATCATTGTACCAGTCCATTTGATAGCCCATACTTAGCAGTTTACTTATGTTAGCTTTATCATGAGGTGGAGGGATGTCCCTGTAAATTGAAAGGAAAAAAAACATGAAAACAATCAAATGATTAATTGAAAACTGAGAAAGATATGCTGTAACAAAATTCATACCTGAAGACTTCTGTTATGGTGTATTTGTCTTTTAACCTTATAACGCTCATTCTACAAAATCCGGTGCCAATAGCCTTTTTTCCATTCTTTGGTCCACCAAAACTTTGTCGAGCATTTAGGGCATCAAATATGTTGTTTTTCTGGTAGAACTCAACGAGATCTACACGGACATATATAGTTTTCCATACTTTAAATGCTTTCTTCAGCCTGATTAACCCTTGCAAAGGCTCAAAATCGCTAAAAATGCGTTTCCACAGCTCAAGTGTCACATCTAACCCTGAATATTTTCTTTGAATAAATGCGATTTCTTTACATATTTGTTGTTTTTTAATTAGATAACGCACCATCATATTGTTTATCAACATTATTTTTTAGTGATTAAAATTTATGTCTTTGTGTAATTCTAAAATAAATTGCACTTTCCACCAAAAGCTGTGAGCTACGTTACCCTTTTTAACACACGTTATTGGAAAGAAGTAAAACAGAGGTATCAATGTAATTTGCGGTTTTGAAAGGAAACACTCATAGGTTTTTAAAATCACAGTAAAAATCGTGATGCTGTAGCCTTTTGGCATAGAAATGTTGTAAACATTGAAATTTCGACCGACCATGTTAAGATTGGTGAGCTACGTTACCAGGATTCTATAGTATGCACTTGTATTACATGTACTTCCTAATAATATGTGAAAGCTACCAGTGGTGAACCCCATTTATATTAGAATTAACCGACATAACGTTCTAACGTTCATAAATCACATTAAAAACATTAAAACCAGTGAACTACGTTACTGTGAGCTACGTTACACACTCATTTAAGCATCTTCAAAACTTCTATGAAATGGTGAAATCTGTTTTACATTTCACTCAAGTGATCTTTAATTTGCTTTTTATGACCTTGGATTGAGTAAAACCAGCCCATTTTATAGTCGATAACGTAGCTCACATTACATTGAAATTTAATATAAAAAAACATCATGACTTCCTGAAAGAAAAATATGCAAGTGGTGTTGGCAATTTTTTACATCTGAAAGTAGTCATACATTTACTTTTAAAAAACACAAAAAGCAGGTCTTTTTGAACAACTTTTATTTTTTCTATTTTTTTTGTGGATTGGCACCGGATTTTGTAGAATGAGCGATAATCATTTACTGCATCATGGACCACTTTAAATGATTTCCTCAAATGGGAACAGATTGGACCAAGTGGCATTGGATCTATAGTGTGTTTCACTTCAAGTTGAGAGTGGATTTTTCAGTAACAGATTTGAATCGCGAGTGTTATAACCTAATGCCCACCACTCAGCTGTAATGTTAGCAGTATTTAATAGCACTGAAGCCCACCACTCAAAAGTCCATAATTGCACAATTTTATTGAATTTGTCATGAATTTTGGTAAATTTTGACAACAAATTGTGAAAAATGCAAGATTTTCATCAAAGGCCCCAGCATATACTAGGGTGTGTGCTTCTTAGCTGCAACTTATTTTATATGGTGTGTCATGGCCCACAGTGGTCAGCGAAATTCTGTAAAGTGCTTTAGTAAAGGCTTATGGGTTTAAATTACTACATTTTTTGTTTTCAACTTACACTGGTGGATATCTCTGACTTTGTTGTGAACTTGCTTTCCTCTGATTGGCTTGTTGTTTTGCAGCTGCCTTTAACTGCTTCTCCTTCTTTGTGCCAACAGGTTTCCTCTGGAAGGGTTGCTCTTCTGGAAGCTTCACTCTTTTGTCTGTGACTGAATCCCCATCTCGCTGGAATGCTGTGAGTTTGTCTTGGAGGGAGTATGGCGGTCTTCTTAGGGGTTGTCTTGTATCTGCGTGCTCATCTACATAACCCTCTGGGTTGTGTTCCTCATGCACCATGTATTCTGGCAAGTAGATTGGTCTCCCACTGCATGAAGAAAACAACAATCAAAAATGTATATTAGTAAGCTATTAAAAGTGATGGATATAATGGTAGATATATGTTGTATTATGGTAGATAGTTAATCCTATGATAATTTCTTTGCTTTACTGCTATTATAATTATCAATTCTCTACATTTGTCATTAGATTGTGACAGGTGAGTGGTGTTCAAAAGAGGGAAGCCTGATTGAGGAACAGTGGACCTTTTTTAAATAATTTTTTATTCACTTCGATATGTGGGGCATATGTACCCATACAAAACTACACCTCTGATGTGAGATATCTATATTGATGTGCCCTTGTCTCTGGATTTGCAAGAGAGGGGACAACACCATGAATAGAGATGAGGGCACATTCTTTCCAAGTCACATCTTTGATCCTCTACTCAAGACCAACGCTGGAGACAGGAATACCACTTCCGGGAAAATCAAAACATTCAGTTAAGGTTCCCACTCCAAGCAGATAGATCAATAACATCATCAACGGTTTGAGAAAGCCAGAAGGTTTCTGGCGAAACTGTCAGCAGTAAAGCAAACTTTTTCATTTGGTCTTGAACTCAAACAAGCTGATTAATTAACAGACCTGATGAACCGCTTCAATCAAATAATACAGAATACTCTCCTTCCATGCCCTAGCACTAACCTTAAACCATAACCCTAAAACTCTGGAAAATTGATTTTAAATAGCAATAATTCTGATAACACTCATTGATGCACATACCCTGTGTTTTCATTTTCACTAGGTTCTGCTTCTTCATGGTCAAACCATTCCACTCTTGGATAAGCTTTAGCTTCTGTTGGTGTAGATCTTGGCTCTCGCCGTCGCATTAAAAAAAAAAAAAAAAAAATGAAAACCAATACATATGGGTTATTACACTTTCATATAGTTTAATTGTTTTGTTTTTTTAAACTTTTACAACTAAATGAAATAGAAAATATGAAGTTGAACATTTGCATAAATATATGTGACCACCCAGCACAACTGAGCCCTGAAGTCACCAATCATCATTTTTGAGATATTCAACCAAAATATTCTGCTTGAAATTAGCTTTAAAATTATGTATATCATGTCTATAGTACTTGACATTTAAGTAGTGAAAAATCAATAAAACAGTCAATAAATCCTTTGTTTCCTATATTGTTTATTGTTAAGTTCAATGGAGCATATCTCAATAGTGGCACTGGCGAAATCCAGTCTCAGTTGTGGTGGATGGTCACATATGAAGAGTTCAGATGCAAAACACAATGCCATTTTCAAACTTGTATGCCCTTGTACACCTGTCCATTATGAATGGGTATCAAAACAGTCAGCCATGGTATTTTACAATGTTTTTCTTTTTTGCAACAATTAGAATGTCTAAAAACATAGTTATTAAAATATTTAGAATGACTCAGTGGTATGATAAATTTGTTATTAGGTTCACCATATCAGTATGGTACGGGAAATTATCATGCACTCAGTGTCATCCTCACGGCTGGATTCAGCCTTTGGCTGTCTCCTGTATGACACTTCATGCACGACAATGTCCTGTAGTACCATACCTCCTCTTCACCTATAACTAATATCATCCTTACCTTTCCTTCCTCCCATTTTGGCTAGCTTGACATATTTGGAATCAGTATCTCTGATCCATCCTCTTTTCATTCCTGTATCATCATCTCTTTCATCTACCATTACATAACTACTTAATGGTATCTGAGAAGGAGCTGGGTAGTCTGCAGGTCCTTCACCTTCTTTCTTCTTAGCTGGTGCATGGTAAAACCAATCTGTGGTAAATTATGCAATAACCATAAGATATTAACCATTTTTTAAACGGCCAAAACAAATTAACAGAGCCATTAACAATATTCTGGTAAAGACAGGTGCAGTTAGCAGCACAAGACTATTATAGTCCCCAGGGAATGGCCCTTATTGTGGGGCACATAAAATATCTGCCTGCCAGGCCTGACCAGAATATGACAGAATTGGCTAACATTAAATTTGGGACCACAATCGTATGTGGTGTGATCAACAGGGCGTAGCCAGCTTTTTTTAGTCAGGAGGGGGGCAAAATGAAATTTTGGGGGCACAGGCGAGGGCTGTACAGGCAGTTGTTTTTTAATTGATGCATTAAAAGTTGGCTGAATATTTTTGATGAAAGTCAATCTTTCACAAGATGTAACTTTGCAACGGAGCGGGAGAGTGCTATGACAAAATGGTTTTCAGTTTTGGCTCTCTTTTAGTGCCGTACTATTACGCTGCCATTCGTATTCGCCGAGGAGGACAATTTTGACCTTCTCGTTTGTTTACAAACAGAGAGGTAGACAAAAGGCCTGCCTGTCAAAATTGTTCGTTCCGCTTCTCCAAATACTCAAGTACTAGCGGGATACCCGCGATTCGCGCGGGTCCCCGCTAGATGAGTACGGTAAATGTGAGCGTTCACTATAACAGGAAGAAATACTGAACAGGTAGAATCATTGAAAGGTATATTTTATTTATATAAATCTGTCTCTTTATTACATTTCCCTTTTACCTTCTTTTTTTATTTGCTGCTTTTTTATTTAATTCTGTTCTCATTATTTTAGCTTCTTTTTTTTCTTACATTTCCTGATTAGTTTCTTTCCTTCTTTGTTTCGTTCCCGTTTCATTTAGTTACTTTAACCCGTTGGCCTATTATTCGTACCTCTTTTGTCATTTTAATTTCATTTTGCTTCATAGTACCGCTTCATGTTGTTTATACAACACACATCTTTTTCCCGTATTTATTACGTCCTCTCATAGCGTGTAGGCTATGCAGAAGTGTTCATCCGTTATCATAATCCTGTGACCCGTCCATGTACCTTTTTGTCCTAATTTTTTATTTATTTTTCCTTCTTTCTGTTGGCTATTATCATGTCCTCTGGTCTCTGGCTTGCAAGTCGCGTGGCTCTGCGCCCGTTACTTGCCACAAGACTGATGCGCTGCCTGCCAGCTGCAGTTTTCATAACAAAACCCTGTTTTACCCATATTTTCACTGTTTTTGCAGTCAATTCTTGACCGATTTCAACCAAATAAAGTCCAGTCCATTTCCCGTATATTCCTCGATCTCCCGTATGAATTTGGCGACATTTGGATCGAAACTGACGGTGCCTTTTACATATGCCACATACACACATACATACATACAACATTCCCCTATTTATAGTAAGATCAAAAGGATACAATAGAGTGATTCACGCAACATGAATAGGGGATTAAAAAACTGTGAAGTACGACCATGTGCTTCTTTTGTCCAATTTGGCATCAACATTTCGAATGGAAACAGTTCAGACCTAGAACACGATCATGTCAGAAATTAATATTTTGTTCTGGGTCTGATTATTTGGACTAGCTTTCTTTAAGGGTTTTAATTTGATATATAAAATGATGCAGTTTGAATTTGATGGCAAATGTGAATTCACCTTTCATACCTGTATGCTGTATTATAGTACTACTATGTAGGTATGCCACAGACAGGGTCTAATTCTGCATAAAACCGGGCAACGTTATTTCTATAGATCTGCTGCGCATTCAAATTGCATTGTATTGAGCTGTATTGCATCGTAATTTCATTTGTGTCTATGCTAATTATGTTTCTGTAAATATGAGATGATCTTGGGAAAAATACGGCATAATTTGTCTTGGTGCTTGCGGAATGCCATGCAGTAAAATATTAAAACGTTGCGGCAATTCATGATTGACAACTAGCAATCGGCGTGTCCTTCGTATCCTCCGCTGTCAATTTCTTATCCACTCACTAATCCTCACAAAAGCTTTGTGTTGATTACGTAATGTGGAGGCAAATTGCAATAAGTACAATGAAATAATGAGTAGGGCGGGCTTCGAGGCGGGTTTCTTCTTCATCTTACGTAACAGTATTGTTCTCCAAAAACCCGGAAGCTTGTCGTTTGGAGCTCTAGCTGAAATACAGCAAGATAATGTAAGATAGTAAATGTAAACCTGTATTTTAGCTAGAGTATCTCGAGCTAGTATGCCAGGTGAATTCAAATTTGCCATCAAACTGCATCATTTTATATATCAAATTAAAGCCCTTGAATAAAGAAAGCCAACACTGAAAACCTTTTTGTCATAGCACTTTCCGTAGCAAAGTTACATCTAGTCAAAGATTGACTTTCATCAAAAAGATTCTGCTAGCAAAATTCCCCAAAACAGCATTACGGGGTGTTTCTAGATCTTAGTCTCATGACGATAGCACCTTTTTTAATGGAACTGCTATCAAAATCCTCTGAAATTCCATGTGCAGAGTCTCTCATCACCAAAAAAAATCATATATTTGGGTCAAGCGAAGTATAGACAACATATTTATGAAGGTTTCCTTGAGCAAGTGGTTCTTTTAAATTTCAATGTAAATTTGTATTGCCGGTTTAGGCCATTTTGACTGACTAGCAAATGTGTTAACTGAGGTTTCCCTGTCATACCTATACTATGATCATTGACGTGGTAAAGCCTTCGGGCACAAACAATCGTTTAGACAGTCATGAAAATATATGAATGGACCCCTAATTCATGACTCCATCATCCATGCATGATGAATCAATGAATGATGCTATGGCATGACCCATGCATGCATGAGACAAGAATCATGGCATGCATGCATGGTGCCATTGGCTAGTACGAGGAACCCATACCGTAGTAGCTCTGCACAACGGTATGGGATGAGAAGTGTATGTAAAAAGCTAGTGCAACGTTGCACTAAAAAATACAAGGCTCCTGTAGCTAAAATAGTTGCATGTTTGTCATAATATTAATTACACAGCTTCTTGTACTTCTTGTCTAAACTCTTATGCTTGTATTTGTAATTAACATTGTTAATACCCCATTATTTATCCAGAATAAATAAAAATTCATTAACGCGGCTGTGTACTCTAGCCATTGTTTCTTTCTCAAAATTGAGTTTTTATGATATGTTTGTACCTTGTTATGTTTTTTTATAAATACAAGGAATGAAAATCCAGATTTGTAAACTCCAACTGCAATATTTTAAGGATTTTATTTCACTATTCCACTCGTGTTTGAAATTGAAAAGGAAAGAAAATCTTTGTTGTACCAGCAAGGTACACGCGCGCAACAACTCAGCGCGTTGCGTATCGCGCAATTTGTTAACGCACAAATACGCGACGACACGCTGACGCTTATCTGCATGCGCGTGGCGCATCTTATGGAAGCACCACGGAAGCACTGATTTCACAAAAACCTAGTGGTCAAATGGCTCCGTTTTAGCTGATAAAATGTGGGTTTTTTCAAGTTCTTTCCCCGATTTAAATATCAAGTTATGAATGGATTTCGCTCAAACTTCTCAAGGGGCTGTGGATTTACCTGATGTTCACGTAATATAAGTTACAAAGACGGAAACTGTCGCATTCTCCTGTGAGATTCGATGAAAGTGCAAAATGTGACCACTTTAAACTTCAACGGCCATTATTTCAATGTTCATTTTCTCGGTAAAATGACGATTTAGGTACACGATAACTCAATAAATACAGCATCTATAGGTAAGCAAATATGATCATCGTAAAAAGCATGATCGACTCAAGAAACAGTTTTCTCATTTTTTTATATATTGGTCTATTTCCGATTTTGGGCATCATTTTGTGCAAATAGGCGTTTTTGAATTTTAAAAAGTTCATTTTGATGCCTTATATGGTCAATATCTCAAAAAATAAGGCCAATATCAAAAAAATAAAAAAAACGTTTTTGGAATGGAGCCTCAAGATTGAGCTAAAAACAAAATAAAATATTTTGGAAAGAGTGTTTTTTTTTTTATGATGTACCTAATAAATATTGCCAAAAACTCACCTTTTGTGATTTTCTTCAAAATTGTTGTTTTTACCCCAAATCTGTATTTATATTAAGATTTATTGATGTCTTGCCTTCATAAAATGTATACTTTTATATGTTTTATGCTGAATAATTACAAAGTTATTGCACTTTTACTACATGCATGTCTGAGAGTACACAGCCACCTTAACACATGATCCACATCTGCGCACCAAAACTGAGATGGCACTTCAGTGCAAACTTAGATAGGGCAGCACCAATTGGCAATACGAAAATGTCATACCGATAAATAATGTGTCTGTTTTGCCCGTTATTTAAGTTTGTGTTGCGAACTAGCCATTGGCATAGAGGCCGTCAGCCTTTTCCGCGGGATCCGCCATCTTGTGGGTACTGCCGTTCTGCATGTCACGCGTTATACATTACGCCCCCGATAACGCGGAAGTCGCAGCGCGTGACGCACCTTTTCAGTCAAGCATCAACACGGTGATCTTAGCAACAAGTCACTCCGTACCCACAAGATGGCGGCGTTGACGTCACAATGACTACCTCTATTGAGCATTGGGCCATTGCAAATGCAATGATTGTTGTCGAGACGATGAATGTTTTTGTTTTTTTGTTTTTCTGGGCCTGTTTAACGAGATCTTTCTTACCTTGTGTTCCTTGATTTCCTGCCATTATTTGGTTATCTTATTATATTCTTTAGGTTTTATGTAATTATGTTTTCACTGTGTACTGCTGCAGGAAACGCTAAGAAAACAACATCGGCGTCATCACATCACTCCCATTTCGGATCGTCGGTCGTCGTCTTTCCAACTTGTTGACATCGTTGTCATAGGAACATTGAAATTCCCTAAAACACTTTAAAATTTAACACTTTTGTCCAAACATGAAACTTTTACATCAAAAGCAGCTTATAGGTAATTTATTATATTCTCACGAAAAATTTAAAACCATTTTTAATACTGTTTCATTGACAAAATAAATAAAAAGGTACTAGCTTGAGATGAAAATTACATAGAAACAACGTAAGTATGACAAGCTCTGCATAGTGCCAGCTGGCGGAGTTGGGCTGCGTTTAAAAACTCAAAAACAAAAAAACAATTTTTTTTTATTGCAGGAAATCTGTGTAATTTGATTTCCCCATGTATTTATTTATGGTGTTATTATTCCATAACAACCCGTTGATTATCTGCTGATAAGTGTACTGATATAATGAACTGTATTGTACTCCATACGTAGTATTAGGCCAATTACAATTGATCCTTAGTTTCCTGTTTCCCTCGTGCGTTAGCTCGAGATACTCTAGCTAAAATACAGGTTTACATTTACTATCTTACATTATCTTGCTGTATTTCAGCTAGAGCTCCAAACGACAAGCTTCCGGGTTTTTTGGAGAACAATACTGTTACGTAAGATGAAGAAGAAACCCGCCCCTGAGCCCGCTCAACTCATTATTTAAATGTACTTATTGCAATTTGCCTCCACA
This sequence comes from Amphiura filiformis, assembly GCF_039555335.1. Lineage (NCBI taxonomy): Eukaryota > Metazoa > Echinodermata > Ophiuroidea > Amphilepidida > Amphiuridae > Amphiura > Amphiura filiformis. Next base: position 11,960,668 of record NC_092633.1, on the reverse strand, counting down.
CATTACGTAATCAACACAAAGCTTTTGTGAGGATTAGTGAGTGGATAAGAAATTGACAGTGGAGGATACTGAAGGACACGCCGATTGTTAGTTGTCAATCATGAATTGCCGCAACGTATTAATATTTTACTGCATGGCATTCCATAAACACCAAGACAAATTATGCCGTATTTTTCCAAAGATCATCTCATATGAAGTAAGCTGAATGCGATCTGTACTTTTGTAACATTCCGATCGCTTTTGATCACCTATTATCGGTAATTTGCTTGAAAACACGTGAGTTCATGTTGTGTAAACATAATTAGCATAGACACAAATGAAATTACGATGCAATACAATGCAATTTGAATGCGCAGCAGATCTATAGAAATAACGTTGCCCGGTTTTATGCAGAATTAGACCCTGTCTGTCGTGCGTCCAAAATCAAGAATGGAAAAATATTTAATTATTTTATTTTTATTTAGGTATTTTCATCTTTTAATTGACTTTTTAATTACTTTTATTTGCTAATATCTGTTTTTGATCTTCTCAACTTTGATTATGAATATAAAACAAGAACATTGTAGGGTTCCCTACTAATATTAGTGTATAAAAATCAATTATAAAGGTAAAATAATTAAATCCATAGTCTTAGTCAAAATGACCAAATGGACTGTTGATAATAGTCACGACCACATTTTCAAAATAAAGAAAGTAATAGATAATTAATAATTAATAGATAATTAATAATTAATAATTAAAAGTCGCCTCGTCCTTTATTTTCAAACTTGAAACAGGAAACTAAGAATTAATTGTGAATGGCCTTATTAGGTAAGCTTAACAAGTTATTATTATTTAGGTAAGCTTAACTTAGACTAAGTTTCAGTTGACTATAGACTAGTGATAGTGTAATAGAATTCAGTTTACATGTACTACAATCGTGTAAATCATGTCAATGTTGTCATATTTAAAAAAAACTATTTGCTGCTTGGCTTGTGATTTTCCGTTTCCATGTTATTTACCTATTTATTTATACCATTATTTTATAAATCTACCTTTTCCTACATTTCTCCTTTTAGATTTGTTTTTTTCTTCATATTTTGTTCCAATTTTTTATATTTCCTGCTTTGCTTGTGATTTCCCATAATTGTGCATGTTATTTATTGAATTCTGTTCTCATTGTTTTAGCTTCCTTTTTTTTACATGAATTTATTTATTTATTTATTTATTCTTTCATTTTTTTAGCTTCCTTCCTTCCTCCTGTATCCTTACGATTTTTATCATCTTGGTAATATCTTAACCAAATATCATACCCTAAACCACAACCCTGTATCCGCAACCCATCTATTTATAGTAGGCCTACCTTTTTTGTCCTCCTCTCTTTTCTTTTCTATTTCTCTGGCATGGAAATTTGGCCTATTCATAGAATACATCGCTTGTACGCCGACCCACTAACGCCAATGCCCTGCCAGTTAGATACAGTACGCGGTTTCAGTTGGCAACCACTGAGTTTTGACAACAACAAAAAAATGGGGGGAAAACCTGTTTTTAAACCACATTTTCACTGTTTTTGCAACCAATTCTTGACCGATTTCAACCAAATAAAGTGCATTGCATTTCCCATATATTCCTCCGAGTCCCATATAAATTTGGTGACATTTGGATCCAAACTGACTGAGCCTTTCAATCTTTGCACATACAAACCAACAAACAAACACCCATACAACTTTTCCCTAATTATAGTAAGATAGTTGTTTTGTTATTTTGTATTCTAGTGCACTGTAACATCGTAAAAACTTACGTCTTCATGACTGCTTATCAACAAGTCGCTACCAAACTATTTCTCTACATCCTCTTGGTGCCTATTACAATGTCAAACTCATGGAGTTCTACTGGAAGTAATCAGGATACAGCATCTTACCTAGATTCAAAAGCTGACAATGCAGATAAATGCATTGATGATAGTAAACCTGCAGTCAGTTCATGTTCCTCTGCCGAAGATTCTCTATGCACTGATGATGGTCCTGTTGCTTCAAGTAGTAATGCTGTCGTCTTATACAGGTACCGGTAGTTATTTTTCCTGAAGAAGATGATTAATTTATGCTTCTATCCCAATATTCTTTTCCAGTGGAAATATTTTTTTAAATTGTTTTTGGTACAAGATATTTGCATTCTTGTCAGTTCAGGAAAAAGTATGTGTGTGATACTCAACACCATCTGTTTTACAAACAAAATTGTGGAAATTACCAAATTTGTAAAGAATTGAAAGTTTACACCAATTTTGTCAATTGATTACTTACGTATAAATAAAGTGTATTTTGGGGTGCAGGTCAGTGATAAATTAAAAAAATACCTCAATAATATTACACCATTCACACAATCTCTGTGGCTGATGATCTATTTGAATTGGCAATTTTTTTAAATCAAAAGTACCGGTATGTCCTTTTGCCATTTGAACCTTTTAGATTTATGTTTCTGTGTACATTTTTGATTTTTAGAATTAAGAACCCTACAATGTTTTTGTCATTTCTTTGTTAGTTTGGGTCGGTCTGTGGCATTTTAATATGTTTTCTATAATTGTCACCTCATGATTTTTTATCAAATTAACAATTGTTTCATTATCTTCATACAGACCGACTGCTCTGCATGCATTTAGACAAGAAACCAAAAAATATAGTTTTGTCAAGACAGAATTAGTTATCAAGCAGAAATGGGAAGATATTGGAGTTGCTGCTGTCGTATGGGATGCAGTAAGTATGTTATTATATTATGATCAGCTCGTAATTGGCGAGAATTGTTCCATTTTGTTACTGGAAGTTCTGACTGTGTGTATGCCATATTAAATCAATTCACCATGTTATGATTCTCACCTGTTACACATCATGCAACTGTTCCTATTGTTCACACTAGCGGGACACCCGCGCTTCGCGCGGGTCCCCGCTAGATGAGTAAATGGGAGCATTCACTAAAACAGGAGGAATTACTGAACAGGTAGAATCTGTCATTGAAAAGGTAAATTTTATTTATCTGAGTCTGACCCTCCTTAGGCCTACGTTTCTATTTTAGCTTCTTTCTTTCTTTTTAGTTTCTTCTACATGGACCAATTTTGTTCCATTAAAAAAAATTTGCTGCTAAGATTGCAATGTTTTTTTATTTATTCAATCCCTTTCCCGTTACTTTCTAAATCGGTCCTTTCTTATATTTCCTTTTAGCTTTTTTTTTTTTTTATTTGCTGCTTAGCTTGTCATTTCCCGTTTTCATGTTATTTATTTAATTCTGTCCTCAATTTAATAGCTTTTCTATTTAAATTTTCTGATCTTATTTTAGTGGTTTTTTTTCGTACATTTCCTGATTAGTTCTTTTTTTTTCCTTCTTTAGCCTATTTTATTCCAGTTTTCATTTTCTTACTGTGACTAACTATATTCAACATACTCTTACCTTTTTGTCGTCATTTTATTTTATTTTTTATTTATAGTAGGCCTACCTCTTCATGTTGTTTGTACTTTTTAACACACATCTTTTTCCCGTATTTTTTACGCCCTACCCTCATAGCGTGTCTACCATGTTTGTCTGGGGTGTCTACGGTCGTTCACCCGTAATATCATTCATTATGTGACTCTGCATCGTTTACGCGAGCGGTGGTGTAGTGGTACGTTACCAGAGCGGTATTGCTGCGCTACGCGCGCGGCTTGGCGTTAGATACGCCCGTGCGACGCGCATGGCTATCTTAGCAACTGAATACTTTTCTTTGTTTACCTAGGATAGCAACGGACCACATTTTCACTGATTTTGAGGCCAATTCTTGACCGTTTTCAACCAAATTAATAACAGGACATTCCCGTATATTCCCTGATCTCCCGTATGAATTTGGCGACATTTGGATCGAAACTGACGGAGCCTTTTCACTTTCATACATAGTCACAACATTAGCCTATTTATAGTAAGATGCCAGAGTGTCCATCTTGGATGGTTTGGGTATAACACACAAACCATTGCCAACCACAAGGCTTTGTCATCAAATTTGATTTTGATTTGAAAGCATCAAATATTTAAAAACAATTAAAGGCTTATATCATAAATTATCAACTTTACAATGAATTATTCTCAATTTCTCATCTCTCTTTGTAGGCAGTTGTTTTAGCTGAGTATTTAGAAAAGAACAGCGAAGAGTTTTCTCTGCAAGGCAAAAGAGTTGTAGAACTAGGTGCAGGCACGGGTCTAGTCAGCATGGTGGCTGCATTATTAGGTAAGTATCTACTATACAATGCAACCAGATATGCAAGGGAAAAATATCAGGGTTTGAAAAACTACCACCCAGTTGAGGTGGATTTTGCCAGGAGAGAGTTTCATCTTAAAAGTAGCTCCTGGTCATGTATAAGAGGCTGACCGGGATCTTTATGTGACCCATCACATCAAAACCTGCCAGTTATCTTCAAAAATGAAAATTGAGATTAAAAACTAGGATAAACTGTTTTTAGCTTTAATAACAACTTACCTGTTGAAATCAGATGGAGAAAAAATGTTTTATAAGGCATAACAAGCTCAAATTTCTTTTTATTTCCTTTATATTTTTTCATCTCCTTTCATCTGCAAATGAAGCCTGTCGACGACTGGTCAGTTTTGATATGATGGGTCACATATTATTTCATGGTAACCAGTGGACAAATAGAGCTTAGAATCTGCTTGTTTTTTTCCCCTGGCAGACATGTTTATTGAAATGCCATTATTTACAGTTTTTGACATCCTAGACCATCTCATTTTGTGCTGATGAATGACTGGCTTTATTCAGCATGTGTGAGCATGCATGTCCAAAGTCCACTTGATGGATAGCAGGACAATATCTTGTCATGTCATCTGCATATGCATAGGGCTGTCAACTTGCACACATTTGGTATGTCTCAAGCATTTTCACACATTTGCAGTTTCTCATGCTCTCGCGTCAAAGAAGTAAAATCACACGCATAATCAAAATATATTTCCAGAATTTTTTGTCCCTAACTCCTCTTTTTAGATTCTAGGCCCTCTGGCGACAACATTAAGGGGTCAACAATAAACAATTTTAGTCGACAAACAATATTTCTGTCCTGGAATGCCCTGTTGGATAATTTCTTACTCCAAGCAATTCCAAAAAGTTGACAGCCCCGTGTGCATCCACTTACGCCTTCTAAACTGAAACTCATGAGTGTGTCTCTGTATAGATATGTGCATGTAATGGGATGTGTATGCGCAGGCGTGTATTCATCAGTGTTTTTGTGGGGTGTGTGGGGGTGTATGTGCAAGTGAAGTATCACAAGAATGTATATGTAAGAGCAGACCACAACTATGATCCACAGATAGTCTTACAAAGTTTTCTTTCCTTGATTTATAGGAGCTAAAGTTATTGCAACAGATAGAAAGCTAGCACTGCAATTCCTGCAAGAAAACATACAGGACAATTTCCCCTGCATCAAGGATGAAAATGGACTTTGTGAACAAGATGATAAGAGAATATCGGTGAAGGAGTTAGATTGGGGTCAGAATCACAAGCAATTTCATCCCATTTTTGATTACATTGTTGGAGCTGACATTGTGTACATTGAAGAAACATTTGAGCATCTTCTGGAGACTATGCTACATTTGACCAGTTCCAGTAGAAAGAGTAGAATACTGTTGTCTTGTAGGATACGCTACGAAAGGGATGAGAGGTTCTTGAAAATGATGAGGAGCCACTTTGTTGTGAAAGAAATTCATCATGATGATAAACGTGACATCAAAATTTATGTTGGTGATCGTGAAAGGTGAACCTCGCATAAAACAAATGGAACAAATGAAATCATTAACAGATTAAATTTATATTTATGCACCATGTATTCAGAAAGGTGGACTGCCCTTCACTCCTGGATTAAGAATGCATGCAGGATCACTTTTGTGGGACATTTTTAAACATTATTTTAACTATAACTCTTAAAATGACAAACACAATTATATGAAAGTATACATTTTTGGAGAGGAAATGATGGTGGATCAAAAATGTTAATTGGCAGGAAAAGTCAGTGTTTTTGGACTCAAAAATAGGTAAATTTTTTCAAATTTTCAAAATTACAAAGATACAGTGGAATTTTTATCATAACTTATTGTACAAGGTGGCTATTTACCTTTTATTAATTCGTGTCTTTACCTATCTGGGAGTGAGAGGAGCTAGAATAGGCCCTCTATTGATGCAATTCAGCAAGGATAATCAGAGGGCGGGAGGCGTGGTTTATTATTATATCTTTGACCCCGATTGGTCACGGTCAAGGTCACATGTAACTTCTGACCAATCAGGGCTTTATGCAAATGGTCCAAAAACTGGACGCAAACTGGACGCATTTTGGACACTCGTCCTGAAGACTTGATCGAGACCAGTTGTGTTTCTCACTTTCGGAGAGTTTTAGTGTTTTTGGTATTTATAAAAAGGACAGGTCTGATTTTCAGGGGTTAGTAAACAATTGCAGGTATGTGATTAATTCGGGTGGCCGAATGGGTCGGCCCAAAAGACCCGACGGGAGGGAGGGTAATTTCTTTTGCTATTTTACTAATTTCGTTGCTGAATTGCATTGGGGGGGCGCACGAGAACAGGCTGCTAGCACCAGGCAGATGGGGAAAGGTGGAGTCGGGAACATGTCTACATCCAAAATTACATCTCTAATTTAGGTCTTGTTTAAACTGTTTAGTGATACTTTTCTTAGGATTCTTTTATTAAACACCTTTGGGCGTTTATTGCACGGAAATGCTAGTCGGCATAGAAGTGACACTATTGACTATAGCGCTACTTGGAAAAGGTTTGGGCTAAAGACGCTACTGCATGGCGTAAGGTCCTTCAAATTCTCAAGCTGAGTAGACATGTCAACCCACGCACCTTCCCTCTATATTGTCAGTTGTCACTCCCCATGAGTATTAACATTGTTTTTATATACATGATAGGAATTTCACTTAGTCCTGAACCTCAGTAATTAAGGTGTTATTAAAGACAAGACGAAGACTATGTAAGCTTAAGTCCTAGGCCTAGGCAGTGCTAGGCTTTTAACAGCATGATTGCTGATATGGTCCCTAAAAGTCTGTAGGTGTACAGCACAGTACACGCTACCTATTTGTGTGTTTGGACATTTGTGCATAGACTGCTACAGTCTATGATTTGTCATATTCAGGTCCCTTTATTTGATTAATGTCTGGTTTTTGGCGTTGGCCGATGCATAAAAAGCCTATTGAATTTTCTGGATACCCTTTTATATGTGTACAGCTTCGTCTGGTCTTTGTAACTAATTTCAAATGATCTCCAAATATTGATAGGAAATATCAAAGTGGTTCCATAACTAGAGGACCTTTTCAAATTACATGTATATTCTCTGGTAGTAAATTGTATGCTGAAAGTGAGAAAAGAACCTCATACTCATGGTAAATGTAAGGACACAAAATCATGTCTCTCTTGTCATATTTCTTTATTAATAAACACAGCTTTTCTTACAATCAATTATTACAGAAAGCTTAACATTTCATTCAATAAGCTTAAAATCATAAGCTAGTGTTAAAGAAGGAAATTTCTTGGATTACAGGCCTATTGATATTAGTTATTCATGCTCGGTGGATCACGACTACATTATAAATAATGAGCATGTTAATTTCTAGTCATTTGTGCTGTCCAAATAATTGCTCGTGCATGTAATGTCAGTAGTAGAGATTTCTCATCAGTTTCTTTGATATTAAGGTGATACTCCAAACTTGGTATCTGGTCATTTAGGCTTCCCCTCGTGTCGTTTTGTATCTTTCAGTGACCCCAGCCCTTCGCTTCGTCACAATGGCGTAGTCGGCAGGATGAATTTCCTTTCTATCAGGATAATTGACCAAAAGGGGAACCAAAAGAAAAATGGAAGTTGAAGGGACGGTACTGACTGCAGAACAACTGGGGAACACAGGACAAGAAACTGAGATTCACAAAGTAAATACTGGAGCTTCAAATAAAAATTTCAATATTAATGCTGAGAGTCAATTTCATTCAAATACAAGTGAAACTGAGCCAACTCTCAGTGGTTCCCAAATTCCTCCACAGGGAAATTTTGAGGGCCAGGAAAATAAAAATGATAGTGAGGCACCAGAATGGGTGGATGGTGATCATCGTATTGACGAAGCACCCTCACTGCCTTTCAAAATGGGCAATAAATTAAAACCACCTGCCTATGATGGCACTTGTTCATGGCCTGATTATTTGATTCAATTTAATATGATCAGTGAGCTAAATAAATGGGATGAACATGAGAAGTTACTGTACTTGGGGGCTAGTCTAGATGGAGTAGCTAGGGAGGTGTTAGATATAAACCCAAATTCACTTGGAAGATTTGTGGATCTGGTAAAATGCTTGAGTAAAAGATTCGGATCTGAGGAACAGGAAGAGATTTTTAGAGCCTGGTTGAAGAATCGTACTCAGGAACCGGATGAATCTTTTCCCGACTTGGCTCATTCTATCCGTAGATTGGTCAAAAATGCATATCCAGAAGCCCCATACAAAATGTTGGAAAGCATGAGTAAGGATCATTTTATTGATGCGATTGACAATGTGGAAGTTCAGAACCTGGTTTACTATAAAGAGCCTGATAGTCTTGAGGAGGCTGTAAGACTAGCCATTAAAATCTCTTCCCGTATTCAAGGTCAGAAAAAGTTAAGCAGAAAACCGATCCGTTCTATTCAGTCTGGGTATAAAAATATGCTGGCACCTCCCAAAAATACATACAAGGGCTACATTGAAAATGAAACTGAGGTGATGCCGATCTTGCAGAAATTACAAGATCAAATCACAAAATTGTCCATTCAAAACCAGAAAAAGTTATGTTACCGCTGTGGATCTGAGAATCATTTAGTGAATATGTGTCCAAAACCTCATCGTACCTGTTTTAGGTGTGGTTCTTCAAATCACCTGGTGAGCCGTTGTCTCCGTGATAGTAGACCTGATCAGGAAAACTACACGTTCTAGATCTTACAAGGTGCTCAGTGAAAATAAATGGCCAATACAAATTTAGTAAAAACATGGGTGAATGACATGTTAGTGAATTATGTGAAGTTTTGCACAGATGGACTTTGACTGGGCAAATACAATTTTGCATACATTAGAAATAACCGTGAGCAATATGCACATGAAAATATAGAGCTAATTTATAGTAAAATAAAGAGTGGAAATTGAATTTTGGAGGATTTTGAAATTGTTGAAGTATTCGCGCAACATGTGTCTGTGTCTGGTGCAACCTGGCTGGCTACAGGTGCACATTAATTTTGTCCCACACTCGTAACCGGCAATGGAGTGTTTTGGGATGGTCCGGTATAAACAGTGGGGTGTTATACCGGATGGAAAATGCCCGGGAAATGAGGGATCCCTGGTCTGTTGTGTCTGGAACCCAATGGTACTTCCCAAGAAATTGTGTAATGTCATGAGTTACAAAATTCCATGCTGCAGAATCTTCTAGGGTAGGAAGTTGATTTTGCACATGCTCAGGAACGCTATTGGGGTGGGTTACTAGTGGGAGATACATGTACTGCAGTGGAGGAAAAATGAAAAGGTCATTTTAAAATTATGCAGTGTTTAGCCTGCCGATTATCTGTCTCCCAATGGTGCTCAGAAATGAAATGCTGTGGTAAATTGGTAGATATGGTCCCACTTCCAGTATCTGACCGTGGCTGATAGAGCCTGTGTTACACACTTTTATGTGGTGTAGTGGACAGTGTTTCATATTTTTGTGTCTGAGAGCGTGTTTCATACTGTTATGTGTATAGAGCGCTCTAGGTATTGTGTTGGTGAATACTTCTCAATTTAATGATATAAAATCTGTTCCAGTCCTAAGTCAGGAAATGGGTGCAATTGTGCTATGGCTCTGATAAAACTGTGTGGCTCACCGATTTGTAAGCTTAACAATAGAGTGGTATTTGATGGTCCAGTGCGGAAGGAGGCAACAAAGTGCAAATTGTTCACTTTTGTTTTTAGGAATATTATTGTAATTTAGATGGGGAAGAAATAATTTCAAAATTCAAAGTCTTAACACAGTCTATAATACATGTGGGCTACTTGGCCTACAACTTATATGTACAGTTTATTACAAAATAGGAGTCTACTTGGCACCCAAATAGAGTGCTACTTTTGACTTCTGGTCCGGTACCGAATTAACGCGCTGAATACGGATAAATTCGTGAGGGTGACACTGGAAATCGTAAAGAACTTTCTCGCAGTGAATTTTAACTGATGAACAACCAGAACTTTCTCAAATGTTGCTGGCAGAGTCAAGATGCTGTAAACAGTGAAGATAACTTTTAGCAGTTAACAACTGCTCGGCTACATTGTGTGACATTAAATCTCGCATATCTAAATTGTTCCAGATTTATCTTTGGAAATTTTAGTCGGATATTCACTTGAACAGTAAATCCGCAATAAAAAGCCACAGTTATGATCCGTATCAGACAAGGCGACTAGACAAGTCAGTCTTTCAAGTCTGATCCAAATTACGAGCGTTGGTGATTGGTGAACATCTTGATGGAGTTGAAGCAGAAATTGCAGTGTACAACCTGAAGACGGAAAAATCGCTAGACTTCAGAGCAACGAGGTAAATCAACGCATCCTTGGTCGGCCGCTGGACATCATTTTCTGGAAGACAGAAAAGGAGGAAAACTTTAATATAGGAGCTAGTCGGCTTCTTGTAAATGTTATTTATAGGAGCTAGTTGGCTTCTTGTACAATGTAAATTTCACTGTGAAACTCATTTCAAAATGTTAAATGGTACTGGTAAAAATTAATCGAGTGATAATTTGCAAACCAAAAATCAAGTTTCAAACCAGTTAATTGAATAAATTTTACTCTGTCACTGGGTGATGGCATGCTCAAAATCATATTAATTATTTCAATTTTGCGAAAATCTGACATGTTTGCAAATTCAAGTTCATGATGTCAACTTACCAGTGTTTACATTTGTCGAGGCGATCCCTGCGATGTTCATGATCTGTACCAATGATTGACAGTTAAAGTTTTAGCAGCGCTGATGTACATGTGCACGTACACAGTACATGAGCATGAGTGCAGAGAGGAAAGTTATCTGCGCCGTTTTTTTTTGTCGAGTAAAAATGTCAGTTTCACTGACAGAATCAAATTTTCTGGGATAATTTCCATGTCATACAGTGTCTGAAGTTTATACACATGCCAGTTTCGATTCACTTTAATCAATCTTTCCACCTAAATTAGAAGATTAGAAGAAGGCTTTCTCAACACACCTTTCGGAAGTTTACATTTTATAGAATTTTATCAATTTTGTTCAGGAGTGTTTCTAGGTTGTATTTTGGCTCGTTGGTCATTGAAACTTGAAAGTTTTAAAGTTTACATCTTTTCTAAATTCTAATTATTAAATAGATGATTGTTTTTATTAATTCAAACAAGTTCATCTTTGCTATGTGTTTATGATGGCTAGGAAAGGTCGTCTGTTTGCAATAGATGCAGTTTGACAAAATTTGTAAGGAAAATTTTGTGTAAAACAAAATTTGGGGGATTCCCCTGTAGACATAGGACAAACGCACGGCGCATGCGCGGCCCGGGATCTTTAAACAAACCGGAAATGTCACTTTTTGATGTAAACAAAGAGTTCGTACATGGAAACTATATGCTGAAATTTCACCTTTTTACTGTCTATAAATAACGCGATCGGATGAAACTAACTTGACGAATATAATCATTACAGTCATGACTTTTATCAGCATTAATGGTTTGGCTTGGTTTGAAAAAATAATATCGAAAAACATCGTTTTACATTCCGCCTTCATGTCAAAAAAAAATGAACGTAAATTTTCTCGTAATTTTAGTATAAAATGTTACCAAAACCATGCCAATGGCAAGCTGAGTTTTTCATTTTAAGACCTGAAACTTAGAAATAATGTTTGGAGGGATGTTTTCTTATTAAAAACTTTTGAGACGGAGGATTGATTTACTGAAAGTGAAGTTACAAAGCAAAATATGGCGGGCAAGACCTGCGAACAGTGCAATGATTTGCCTTCAATTGTACAGGTAAGCTTAAAAGTTAAAACTGTATGGGACCGTTCACAAACACTTGTTCAGAGGGGCCTGATGCAAAAAATTTCATCACAAAATTTTTGCCCCACCCCTTTCGGATCTCAAAATTTCAGCCCCCCTTTTTTTGACATGAAAATTATGGGTCAACCCCATAGAAAGGCAAAAACACAATTTTCCCAGGAACATTTGTGGTCAATTTTTTCAGGGCCCCCCTTAAAAGGGCATCTCTACCTCTACGTAAATACTTGGCAAGGTCCATAAGTTTGGATGTAGTGCCAAGGGCATTTCGTGATCCACAGCCTCATCCCCCCACTTTTCTCAAAAAAAGTTGAGATTTTTATATCACTGGAAACCTCTGGCTACATATGTTTAATATGTACAAAATATTTCTTGCAGATTAATTCGTTTAGCAAAGATATCGTGAAATTTGAATTTCGTTCTGGTGCACCAGAACGAAATTACAACGCATTGTCTATGGAGCAGTGTAATACACATAATCATGCATAACTCATGAACGCATAAAATCAGAATCAACTGAAATTTTGGGAATAGGTTTTTTTCGTGGATATCTAATGAAAAATGACATTAGAGGATACTAGGATCACGAAATACTCCTTTAAGAGGGTCAAAACTTTTAAGGGCGCCCATTTTGCATCAGGTCCCCCCTAACAAGTGTTTGTGAACGGTCCTTATAATAATGCTATGAAGTATTTGAAACCTGTTCAGTATTTTGGTACAGCAGCTCTATCCAGAGCAGGATTCAGTTAATATTGGGTCAGACCGGGGTCAGATGAGCCGGGCCCAGGGCCCTCAAATTGCACTGTACCCTGGGGTGGTGAATTATAGGGAGATTTTTGGCAGGCCAATAGGTGGGCAAGCATTTTTGGCAGGTCGAAATGGGGGGGGGTCAAGCGATTTTTGGCTTACACCCTAAAAAGTGTAGGAAAAGGTTAGGATTAGGAACACATTCAAATATGCAAAATTTCCAGCTCACTGCATTCGTACTATGATAAGACAATTTAAGGTTCCCCAAAATCTTACATGTGTAAGGGGGGGCAAAGATTTTTTGCACGACAAAGGGGAAGGTTTTTGGCACGTCAAAAGGGGGCAAAGATTTTTGGCGAGGGGGGGGGGCAAGCAGCCAAAAATTCTGCTTGTGTTGACGGTTTCTTGCACACTGTCACTGGCCCTTCAAATAGCATGTAGTCCTATCGAAACAAAATATGCCCGTCCTCCTGAAAGTCTTTCCGACGCCACTCAATCTTATATGGAAACCAAAACTTGACCACTTGAGTGCACATCATCATATCAGGGGTTGCAATGAGTTTTGAAAATTTATACAGGCTTGGCGTGCTACAAATCACACTTCTGGGGCTTGTCAGCTTGGCTATTGGGTGTGCTGTTAAATTGCTCTCTGTAAATTTAGAAATTTGAGCTGTGCTATAAATCGCACTCGGGCAGGTGAATTAAGATGTGTGATCACACTGGCATGCCTTAAAACTCAATCCCTGGCACATTCCTTCGTCACGGTGAAGGGGCCCAAAAAGGGTAACTCCGGCCCTGAGCCCCGGGGAAGGGGAGGCACACCAACTTTGTGGAGGTGATGTGTACGTAGGGCTATTAAGACCCCCTTTTTCAGCGTCTCTGTCATCCAAAGACCCCATATTAATTGTTTTCGAACACATGCCCTGTCACCCAAAGACCCCTATTTTTCCATTTGATCTGTCACCCAAAGACCCTTAAATTTTTCAATTTGAAGAGCAACTTGGCATTTAGGCAAAATCACCCAGTCAGTACTCCCTTTCCCCCCAGTAAAAACCCAAAATTACAAAAATTATCACAATTATATTTTACAGGTGAAAATATGTTTTTACAGGTGAAAATTTCAAAAAAAAATTTAAAATCATGGAAAAATTTCCAGAAAAAAATACCAGTTGAATTCTGCACCTTGAAGATGAATTTTTAGCAATAGATAAAATGACATGATAGAGGCACTGGTAATTTAATTGTAATCTAAAAGTGAGAAGCATTTAATAGTATATATAGTAAAACAGTCAATTTAAGGAAGAAATTAACTTAAATTGATCAAAAATGGTAAAAATGAACTGAAATTGATTAAATCAGTGACTAAAAAAAAATCATTTGATTTTAAATCATGAAAATGATTTAAATCTTGATTTAAATCAATTGAATCAAGCTAACCCTGTAGGGATACAATGTACAATTTTAAACCAACTCAGTAGTACTCCAACCTTCACTGATCCAACTTGGAATTAGCAGATTGGCTTGCAGACAATTTGCCCCTCAATTTAATTGGGTGTGGTCTGTGCCCCAGGCACTCTTAAATATGTTTTAATGTTCACCTTTTAAAATTGTGTGTGTAACATAAATATGTTTATCTATAAGTAAAAGAGTCCAAGAGCAGAAATATTTGGTGTCAAACCACATTTGTATAAATTTATTTGCGTTATATTGCGTAGCAAAATTAAACACGAATTTTCGGTCATAGACCTATCTATATAATATGTCCCTCCCCCAACATTTGTATCTCAAACTCACACACACAAGTATGTGAAAGCCATTTTAGCACATAGCCCTACAGTGAGGTAAACATGGTAAATAAGAATTGAAATTCTTGTTGTTGCACACACAGTTAAAAAGATCTCATGTGCTATTTTTACTTACCTGTAGCACTATATGCTGTGCCTTTTGTACAGGCCCTTTAAAAAAAAAGTTATACATACATACACCCACCCATAAAACACACCCAGTAGTACTTAGCTTAGCTTGTTTTTCTAGAAAACAATAGCTTTTGCGCAAAATATTTTTGGTGCCTTAATGTGCAAGTGAAGTACAAAAAATTAAATTAAGTTAAAAAGTTTTTTTAATGCATTGATGGGACAGGGGAAATTTTGAAAATGTATTTTCCTTTCACTGCCTACATGTGCATTTAAAGTCTGGTTCTTACTCCACATCACAGCGCGATGCGATGCTATAAACACTGAAATCTGAGCCAGGGTTTTACAAGCTTGGCGGTAAAAATTCTCATCGCGCGGTAGAAATTTCGGTCCGTGATGGAGTTGGATTTTGTTCAACTTTATAGCATCGCGCTGCGATATCGCAGCCGTGCACGCCTGTGATTGGCTGCTGATGGGAGGGGGGCATATTGCGGACTACCAATTAATGCTACAGTGGAAACTCATTAACACAAAGTTGTGCGGAATTCAAATTTTACTTCTTGTTATCAGGAGTTCGTGTTATCCAGTTCTAATAACATGTGAAATGTATGCTTGGGAATGTATACATATGTGTTATCAGGAACTTCATGTTAAGAGGGTTCGTGTTAACGAGTTGCCACTGTATCTTTACTGCTGACAGGGGCATATTGAAGAGTGTTGGAAACATGGCAGGACCTTGGGCAAGTGTAGTGAAAATTATTACAGGCCAATATGTACACCAACCTACAGGTGATGAGGTTGGTATTTTTTTTTGGGGGGGGGGGAGGCAAGTCCATGTTGAGGGGTGGGACAAAGTTAGTGTTCAAAACTGACAAACAAAACTGCATTGGGATTACCAAATCTATATGGTACACATGGAAGACATGACCTTAAGCTCCCACAAAGGGATTGTAGATTTCAAATGTAGTCACCCATTTAGGGTTCCCCTTTTGAAATTCACACTCCCTGTGTGGAAGATTAAGGTCATGTCTTCCGTAGGGGGTACTGGTGTATGAAATTCAACTGGAATAGCCCATATGATTACTTGGTTTTAAGATCAATATAATCCTCAGGTACCATGTTGAATGCAACTTTGTTTTATTGTGTGACCTGTGACCCTGTGAATAGCACATGACCCTTGTTCAGTTCATCATCATATTAAAGCTATCAAACCAATTGTAGTGCAGGATAACAATAATATGTAGTGCCTGTTATATTGCGGAGTAAATTTTGAGCAGAAAGCTAGAGAACTGTATAGTCTACGACAGCACCTGGATGGTTTTTTTGGAAGCTTAAAAAAAAGGCTACTTTTATTGAGACTCCTTTACCGCTGCCTGGCGAGCCAATATGCCACCCCTTAATGCTGAAAAGTTTTGGCAACACTACTTAAGTCCAGTTTCAAGTCCAAGTCCATGGCTCAAGCTCTACAGCACTGCCAGTGTAATGCCCTGTCAGACTTTCAATCAAGGCTTGTCAATGGTTCATACGTCATGCCGCTTGCCGCAGCGGCAAGACATATCAACCAATGACAAGCCTTGATTGTGTCTGTTTGTCTTACATTATGTGTGCGCCACGCCGCTCAGCGGCATGGTACAAAACCAGCATTAGGCCTATAAATTGCTGTGGTGCATCCATGGGTTTTTTCTACCAAGCAGTGCATGGGGGATCATCCTGCCACTTTGTTTATGTTGTCATATGGCAATGCATGTGACTTTAACTTTGTGCTTCTCTTCTTGTCTGAATCATGTACCTTAATTGAATCAGTGGAATTGTAAAATTGTGTGTAAGGGGCTGTGCAATAAAGTATGGGGGTAATTTTTTTAATTGCCCCCCCCCCCTTTGGCCTGCCAACAAACATTGCTTTCCCCCAATCTTGGCCTGCCAAAATAAAATCTTTGCAGCCCCCCCCCCCCAATTTGCACTGCCAAATTTGCAAACTTTAACCGGCTATCATATTCCTCGAAGGGGGTCCCAAATATAGGGGGGAGGGGGTCATAACAATTTTTGATGACCACAATGTAGGGAGTCACAAGATGACCACAAATAGTGTGTTTATTTTATTCAAAAAGACTGATTTCAATACAATTTTAGCCTGTTTAGGGGATATGTGTATTGGTGGTGTGGGCTGTGGGGGTCATAAAATTTTTGTTCCCGAAATACAGGTGGTTGTAATTTTATTAACGCCGACCTTTTAAAAAAAAATTTGGGACCCCTTCCGAAGAAAATGATAGCCCCCTAAATGTGCTAGAATATGATGGGAGTGTAGCGAGCAGGAAATTTGCATATTTAATATTTCTGCAAGTGTTTTCCAAAAGGTGCCAGTAAATATGTGCCAAAAATTGTTTCCCTCCCCCAACCCCTCTCGTCCTGCCAAAAATTGCTTGTGCCCCTTCTCAGCTTGCTAAAAACTTATCCCCCCAATTTTACCCTCCCGAGTATTGTACATAGCTCATATAATACACCATAGGCCTACAATATCTCCAAGGACTCAAAGATGCAAACTTATTGAAAATGGAGAAAAAAATTGCTTATGCCCTTCTCGGCTTGCCAAAAATCTCCCCACCCTCCAATTTTACCCTCCTGAGGGCTCTTAATTTATATTGTACAGACCCGCAGGCTCAAAGATGCAAACTTGGCATTCAAACTTATTAAAATGGAGGCTTGCCAAAATCTTTTCCCCTAATTTTACCCTTCCAATCCAAAGGCTCATAATTATTGTACAGACCCGTATATATAAAATAGGCCTACAATATCTCCAAAAGACTCCAATGACAATGTCTGACTGCCCAGACTCAAATAGGCAAACTTTCGGACTTCAAACCTAAGCTATTGAAAATGGAGAAAAATGTAAAATGCACTGAATTTATTCACATTTTGCAAGATGCAAAGTCATGTAAATAAAAAAAATCTATGAGTAAACAGGGTCCTTGTAAAATTTGAAGCTTCACTACAAGCTACTACATTTAGATACATTTTGAATTTGTGAGACGTTTTTAAACGTATTAATAGCTCAGTGCACAGTAGGTAAGCTTAAAAGCTTACCTACTGTGCACTGAGCTAATACGGGTCGTTTTGGGAAAATCATGCCCGGCCGTATTTTGCTTTGTAACTTCACTTTCAGTGAACCAATCCTCCGTCTCAGAATTTTTTAATAAGAAAACACCACTCCAAACATTATTTCTTAGTTTCAGGTCCTAAAATGAAAAACTCAGCTTGCCACTGGCATGGTTTTGGCAACATTTTTACACTAAAATTATGAGGAAATTTACGTTCATTTTTTTGACATGAAGGCGGAATGTAAAACGATGTTTTTCGATATTATTTTTTCAAACCAAGCCAAACCATTAATGCTGATAAAAGTCATGACTGTAGTGATTATATTCGACAAGTTAGTTTCATCCGATCGCGTTATTTATAGACAGTAAAAAGGTTGAAATGTCAGTATAGTTTCCATGTACGAACTCTTTGTTTACATCAAAAAGTGACATTTCCAATTTGTTCAAAGTTCCCGGTCCGCGCATGCGCCGTGCGTTTGTCCTATGTCTAATTCCCTGTGACCTTCGAACTTTTCGGATGTAAACAAAAAGTTTTCGACATGTCAAAACAACAAAACATGTTCGTGGAAATTTTCCAATTTTGGACTAATCAAATTTAAGGTAAAATGTGTTGAAATATAATTTTATGTGTAGTTAAGATGAATAGGTAGCATGTATTGTTCTGGAGGGAAGTCTGAGGCGATGTGCCAGTGGTAATTTTGGTGGTTAAAGCAAGGTTGTGAGCTGACCAAATTGGGTTTGTTTAGTAAGCTTAAAATTGGAGCATACGTGTTTATGGAATGGCAATGCAAGGTTTCGTTTAGTGACAATACATGCTATCATTCAAATTAAGCACAGAGTATCCGCATGAAAAGGGATTTTTCTTTTATAGATCCTATGTGTGGAGAATGTGTTGGAAGTAGTTTAGTGTTTTACAGTCCCGGTTTACAGTACCCCTAGTTCCCATTGCGGGGACGAAATGCTTTTGTTCGTTGGGGGTAGTGTAACGAGGTGGCTATTTACCTTTATTAATTCGTGTCTTTACCTATCTGGGAGTGAGAGGAGCTAGAATAGGCCCTCTATTGATGCAATTCAGCAAGGATAATCAGAGGCGGGGCGTGGTTTATTATTATATCTTTGACCCGATTGGTCACGGTCAAGGTCACATGTAACTTCTGACCAATCAGGGCTTTATGCAAATGGTCCAAAACTGGGACGCAAACTGGACGCATTTTGGACACTCGTCCTGAAGACTTGATCGAGACCAGTTGTGTTTCTCACTTTCGGAGAGTTTTAGTGTTTTTGGTATTTATAAAAAGGACAGGTCTGATTTTCAGGGGTTAGTAAACAATTGCAGGTATGTGATTAATTGGTGGCGAATGGGTCGGCCCAAAAGACCCGGACGGGAGGGAGGGTAATTTCTTTTTGCTATTTTACTAATTTCGTTGCTGAATTGCATTGGGGTGCGACGAGAACAGACTGCTAGCACCAGGCAGATGGGGAAAGGTGGAGTCGGGAACATGTCTACATCCAAAATTACATCTCTAATTTAGGTCTTGTTTAAACTGTTTAGTGATACTTTTCTTAGGATTCTTTTATTAAACACCTTTGGGCGTTTATTGCACGGAAATGCTAGTCGGCATAGAAGTGACACTATTGACTATAGCGCTACTTGGAAAAGGTTTGGGCTAAAGACGCTACTGCATGGCGTAAGGTCCTTCAAATTCTCAAGCTGAGTAGACATGTCAACCCACGCACCTTCCCTCTATATTGTCAGTTGTCACTCCCCCATGAGTATTAACATTGTTTTTATATACATGATAGGAATTTCACTTAGTCCTGAACCTCAGTAATTAAGGTGTTATTAAAGACAAGACGAAGACTATGTAAGCTTAAGTCCTAGGCCTAGGCAGTGCTAGGCTTTTAACAGCATGATTGCTGATATGGTCCCTAAAAGTCTGTAGGTGTACAGCACAGTACACGCTACCTATTTGTGTGTTTGGACATTTGTGCATAGACTGCTACAGTCTATGATTTGTCATATTCAGGTCCCTTTATTTGATTAATGTCTGGTTTTTGGCGTTGGCGAGGCATAAAAAGCCTATTGAATTTTCTGGATACCCTTTTATATGTGTACAGCTTCGTCTGGTCTTTGTAACTAATTTCAAATGATCTCCAAATATTGATAGGAAATATCAAAGTGGTTCCATAACTAGAGGACCTTTTCAAATTACATGTATATTCTCTGGTAGTAAATTGTATGCTGAAAGTGAGAAAAGAACCTCATACTCATGGTAAATGTAAGGACACAAAAATCATGTCTCTCTTGTCATATTTCTTTATTAATAAACACAGCTTTTCTTACAATCAATTATTACAGAAAGCTTAACATTTCATTCAATAAGCTTAAAATCATAAGCTAGTGTTAAAGAAGGAAATTTCTTGGATTACAGGCCTATTGATATTAGTTATTCATGCTCGGTGGATCACGACTACATTATAAATAATGAGCATGTTAATTTCTAGTCATTTGTGCTGTCCAAATAATTGCTCGTGCATGTAATGTCAGTAGTAGAGATTTCTCATCAGTTTCTTTGATATTAAGGTGATACTCCAAACTTGGTATCTGGTCATTTAGGCTTCCCCTCGTGTCGTTTAGTATCTTTCAGTGACCCCAGCCCTTCGCTTCGTCACATTATTTTCCAAAAATGTATACTTTCATATACGTGTGTTTTGAACTGCAACGTTGTAGTGAAAACATTTAAAAATTTCCTTACAAATGATCAGGACCCAAGCGTGTCTCCACACGGAGCGACCGTTTAAACAAACAAACAAACAAACAAACAATCATGCCTGTATCCTTTAAGGTGGTACAACACCCCTTGTTAAATTTGTGAATATTTTTGCATTTTTCTCAAAAACTAATAAAACACTGGTAACAATTGTTATGCATATTATAGGGGCAAGGAATCCAGTTACTACACTGAAATTTCAGTGACTCAAGACAAGTAGTTATTGATTTATTGATCAAATATTGGTTTTCCCTCATTTTTGACTGTAACTCCACAACTGTTGTCTGTGCTGAAATAAAATTGTCAGTGCAGTAGTTGTAGTCCTTGCCCCTATAATATACATATCTTACTTGTCACCAATGTGCTTTAATTTTTGAGAAAAATTTAAAAATAGGCACAAAATTAGGCAGGGGGTGTAGTACCACCTTAAAGAGACCAGGAAACTCATTAGTGCCTTAGCACAAAATTAATAAAGGGTGGACTAAAAATATCATGAAGATCATAAATAAAGTTTGCTGGTTTAATGAAAAAAAAAATTAGGAGAAGATAATTAAATGTTGTAACATAGCTCTGCATATTTAGCCAATTTGTACACAAATACCATATTCGACCAATTCGAACAACTAAGAACTTTTTTTATTGTATGAAGTTTGCACACAAGGACATAATTCGGGCATCAAGTGCCAATGGCTACAGCATTTCACAGTTCACATCTTAATTTTTTACCATGTGTAATTAAACCAGTCTACTTTATTCATGATAAATTGGTCTACACTACAGGAATGCTGAAAAATATCTTACTCTGCGAACCAGAAATAACCAATGAAAAATTACCCGGTCAAAGATTAGATTTTAGGACACAATAGCAAAGTGAGTTGCAGGTTTCAGGGCACATTCAATAGCCCAGAAAATTGTTATAATTGACCAATAATATTGACAATAAAGTACTGCAATTATAGAATTGCTGCACAAGAGTTACTTGAGTCCATTAATTGCTGAGAGCAAGGCTCTGAGTTACTAGTACCATTAAGAAAGTAAGATCTTTTCCTTCACTATCGTGGAGAGAATGTCAAGAAATCTGCTACTTACAACAAGCATCTACATGCATTTACTGTTGATAGCAAACATTTGTATGCTATCTACTTCTGATAGCAAACATCTGTATGCTATCTACTGCTAATAGCAAACATCTTAAGGCCAGAGTAATGGGAGAGGACATGGACCTTTTCGAGCATCATTATGTCCAAAGTTTATAAAACTATACATTTTTGGAAAGGAAATGAGTCAAGGAATCCCATGGGGACGTTAGATTTTTTTTTTTAATTTTCAGTTTGTGAAAAAATTACAAAAATTCACTTTTTACCCCACTTTTTTTGTGACAAAATAAAAAAAAAATTCAGTTAGCTTTTCATGGAAAAGAGACATAAACTTGGGGAAGGTTTTTTTTTTTTTCTCTTTTTTCGAAATACTGAAAAAAATATGTGAAAAAAAGCAATTTTGTCACTCTATTAGGCTAAAATTGCACATAATTGTGTGTGGAAATCTCCCCTATTATTCCTGACTCATTATTTCCTGCCATTTTTCTGAGCTGTCTTGAGCCATGTGACTTTTTAGAGTTGAAAAAAAAGTCATCATTATTATTTTATCAGTTTCAAGTGAAAGAATACATCTTAGGGTTGATAAAATATCAAGAAATCTCAAATTCGGGTGTGGACGAACATGCCTCCCCTTATTCTGGCCTTAATGCAATCTAATGCTGATAGCAAACATCTGCATGCTGTCTACTGCTGATAGCAAACGTTTTGTCTGTGGTCCATTGCTGATAGCAAACATTTGTATGCTATCTACTGCTGATAGCAACCAATTGTTTGCTATCTACTGCTGATAGCAAACATCTGCATGCTGTCTACTGCTAATAGCAAACATTTGAATGCTATCTACTGCTGATAGCAAACATCTGCATGCTATCCACTGCTGATAGCAAACATTTGAATGCTATCTACTACTGATAGCAAACATTTGTCTTCTGTCTACTGCTGATAGCAAACATTTGTCTGCTGTCTACTGCTGATAGCAAACATTTGTATGCTATCTACTGCTGATAGCAAACATTTGTATGCTGTCTACTGATGATGATGATAGCAAACATTTGTATACTGTTTACTGCTGATAGCAAACATGTATGCGATACCTACTGCTGTTTACTGCTGATAACAAACATTTGTCTGCTGTCTACTGCTGATATCAACCATTTGTATGCTATCTACTGCTGATAGCAAACATCTGCATGCTATCTACTGCTGATAGCAAACATTTGACTGCTGATAGCAAACATTTGTCTGCTGTCTACTGCTGATAGCAAACATTTGTCTGCTGTCTACTGCTGATAGCAAACATTTGTATGCAATCTACTGCTGATAGCAAACATTTGTCTGCTGCCTGATAGGAATCATTTTTCTGCTGTCTACTGCTGATAGCAAACATTTGTATGATATCTACTGATGATAGAAAACATGTGCTATCTGCAGTTGATAGCAAACATTTGTATACTGTCTATTGCTGATAGTAAACATTTGTATACTGTTTACTGCTAATAGCAAACATCTGTATGCTGTCTACTGCTGATAGCAAACATTTGTATACTGTCTATTGCTGATAGTAAACATTTGTATACTGTTTACTGCTGATAGCAAACATGTGCACAATTATATAGCTACTGCGTACGTTCTGATTTTTGTCAATTCTGTCTACTGATGATGATGATAGCAAACATTTGTATACTGCATGCTATCTAAATTTTGAAAATGAGCCAAATTAATTTGTTTCAAACAACAAAAAGAAATGGTACATGAAAGTTGAAAGTGGCATTTTTGGAAATGTGTCATTTTTCATATAGCAAACATCTGATATCAAACATCTGTATGCTGTGTACTGCTGATAGCAAACATGTACACGTTAGCTACTGCTGATAGCAAACATCTGCATGCTATCTACTGCTGATAGCAAACATTTGAATTGAATGCTATCTACTGCTGATAGCAAACATTTGAATGCTGTCTACTGCTGATATCAACCATTTGTATGCTATCTACTGCTGATAGCAAACATCTGCATGCTATCTACTGCTGATAGCAAACATTTGACTGCTGATAGCAAACATTTGTCTGCTGTCTACTGCTGATAGCAAACATTTGTCTGCTGTCTACTGCTGATAGCAAATATTTGTCTGCTGTCTGAATGCTATCAACTGCTGATAGCAAACATTTGTATGCTGTCTATTGCTTATATCAAACATGTGAATGCTATCTACTGCTGATATCACACATATGCATGCTATCTACTGCTGATAGCAAATATTTCTATGATGTTTACTGCTGATAGCAAATGTGTACGATATCTACTGCTGATAGCAAACATCTGCATGCTATCTACTGCTGATAGCAAACATTTGAATGCTATCTACTGCTGACAGCAAACATTTGTCTGCTGTCTACTGTTGATAGCAAACATTTGAATGCTATCTACTGCTGATAGCAAACATTTGTCTGCTATCTACTGCTGATAGCAAACATTTGTATGCTATCTACTGCTGATAGCAACCATTTGAATGCTATCCACTGCTGGTAGCAAACATATGTATGCTGTCTACTGCTAAAACTTTGAGGACCCAGATCTTCAAACTTATGGAGGCATATGGATTTTAAACACTTGTATTAGAATTATCTCTGATAGAAGTATAAAACCTGAAAATATAATTCCAATCCCATTCTCAGTTTGCATGACAGGTCACAAAAACACACCCGTTGAGTACGTACTCACAGAAAGCGTACTTTTTGAGGTACATGTGTTTTCAGTCATAATTACTCTGAAGTGTACAGATCTTTGATGGAAACTGATACAGTTTTGTTTGCATGAGGGACCAAGCTAAAGAAACACAGCAAAGACAAAAATCTGTGTTTTTTTAAAAATCTGACAGGTTAAAATTACTTGATTTCAGCTGTTATGAACGTACATTTTTGTGTTGCGGACGTACGTTCTGATTTTTGTCAATTCGTACGTCCGCAACGAGTTCCGGATGTTATTTCTAAATATTGGGCATAGATCCATACAAGGAAACATATTCAAAACAAAGTATTTAGGCCCCTATACTAAATTTTGAAAATGAGCCAAATTAATTTGTTTCAAACAACAAAAAGAAATGGTACATGAAAGTTGAATGTGGCATTTTTGGCAACGTGTCATTTCTCATATAGCAAACGTCTGATATCAAACATCTGTATGCTGTGTACTGCTGATAGCAAACATGTACACGCTAGCTACTGCTGAGTGATAGCAAACATCTGCATGCTATCTACTGCTTGTAGCAAATATTTGAATGCTATCTACTGCTGATAGCAAACATTTGAATGCTGTCTACTGCTGATAGCAAACATGTGCACGCTAGCTACTGCTGATAGCAAACATCTGCATGCTATGATTGCTATCTACTGCTGGTAGCAAACATTTGAATGCTATCT
Organism: Amphiura filiformis; assembly: GCF_039555335.1. Taxonomy (NCBI): domain Eukaryota; kingdom Metazoa; phylum Echinodermata; class Ophiuroidea; order Amphilepidida; family Amphiuridae; genus Amphiura; species Amphiura filiformis. Next base: position 11,935,579 of record NC_092633.1, on the reverse strand, counting down.
ACTGCTGATAGCAAACATTTGAATGCTGTCTACTGCTGATAGCAAACATTTGAATGCTGTCTACTGCTGATAGCAAACATTTGAATGCTATCCACTGCTGATAGCAAACATTTGTATGCTGTTTACTGCTGATAGCAAACATCTGAATGCTATCTACTGCTGATAGCAAACATTTGAATGCTATCTACTGCTGATAGCAAACATTTGAATGCTGTCTACTGCTGATAGCAAACATTTGAATGCTGTCTACTGCTGATAGCAAACATTTGAATGCTATCTACTGCTGATAGCAAACATTTGAATGCTGTCTACTGCTGATAGCAAACATCTGCATGCTATCTACTGCTGGTAGCAAACATTTGAATGCTATCTACTGCTGATAGCAAACATCTGCATGCTATCTACTGCTGATAGCAAACATTTGAATGCTATCTACTGCTGATAGCAAACATCTCCATGCTATCTACTGCTGATAGCAAACATTTGAATGCTATCTACTGCTGATAGTAAATATTTGTATGCTGTCTACTGCTGATAGCAAACATATGCACGATAGCTACTGCTGATAGCAAACATCTGCATGCTATCCACTGCTGATAGCAAACATTTGAATGCTATCTACTGCTGATAGCAAACATTTGAATGATATCTACTGCTGATAGCAAACATCTGTATGCTATCTACTGCTGATAGCAAACATTTGAATGCTATCTATTGCTAAAAGCAAACATCTGCATGCTATCTACTGCTGATAGCAAACATTTGAATGCTATCTACTGTTGATTGCAAGCATCTGTATGCTATCTACTGCTGATAGCAAACATCAAATCTGTATGTTGTCTACTGCTGATAGCAAACATCAAATCTGCATGCTATCTACTGCTATAGCAAATATTTGAATGCTGTCTACTGCTGATAGCAAACATTTGTATACTGTCTACTGCTGATAGTAAGAATTGGAATTTATATTGCCGATAATAATCTCATATCTCGTACTATATAATAATAATATTAAATAAATAAATTATTATTTTCAGATTTTTTGTGTTTCTTGTTGTTCTCCAACACATTTATTTGGCGTTTCATGTCCAAGTAATTTAACTTATAGTATGGAAAAATTGTCCATTAGTAATGTAATGCGAGTAATCTTTCCAGAGCGCTAACATGTTCATCACTCTGCAACGTTACCACACGTCTTCTGTATTCTTTGTAGTCTTCCATATTGACATCATCAAGAAGCCGAAAATGGAGAGGATCGTTGTCAATCCAGATGCAGTTACGCAACAGAAGGTATCTGGTATCGAAATCTTTAACTGTTACATACCATCTGTTATCCACTCCTGCTGTTCCAAGAATGCAGTTCATATCAACAAACTGAATGCTCTTGACGTCTTCTTTGTGAATGATGTCTGTGGATGTGATGGCATCGAGAAGCTGTCGATGGCTAAGATCTACTCCTGGAAATGATAAGCAGAGAGTATAAGGAGCAGGTTCTGGTTGAGAACTAAAGAAGCGAATCTTTCTTAGAACGATATCATCGCCTTCTTTCTCCTTCTTTGATTTTCGTTTCTTGTGATGATGACGATGATGTTGTTGGTGTCCTGGATGGTGATGGATAGATTTAGGCTTAACAATGTGATGATGCTTCGCAGATTGATGAGCAGTTGCACTGCCATGTGATAAAGAACGTCCGACTACATTTCCACAAACTGTCGTCTTATCATCAATTTTTAGTTTTTCAATAGATGGTAATGTTACCTTCCGTTGTTTAATGTTGCCGACTTCTGTGGAATTTGTTGATGGCGACTTTTGTTGATTAGGTCTATCGGAAGCGGTGACATTGCTTGCAGCTGGTGTGTCAAGTTGAAGGGTCAGTCGATCCCTCGTACTTGATATCGGCATATTCAAATACGTCAGCTTACATGCTTATCCAAACACGTCTGTTTCTTTACATCATTTGATTATTTTGGCATCCGCAACAATTCCAGTTTCTAAGTTGCCACTATTGTGCGTGTTAAGATGGCGCGAACAAGCCTGTTGCGGTGCGTCGCGGTGCGTACAATGGGCGTTAGCGCGCGTGTGCGCACGTGATGGCCATCCCGGATGGCCATGCGGCTGACACCCTTTTATTTACAAGACAAAGTGTACCAGGGGAAAATCTAAATAATTGAGAAGGTCCTACCACGTGCAATATCAACACATGATTACGGACATCATTTTGGTAAAATGAAACAAATGAGCGAAAACAAAATCCCCATTTTACGCGGAACCTGAACAAGAAAAGAAAGGGCGCGACTCGAACCCCGGGCTCGAACCCATGCATTCAGTGATGCGTATTCTCGACACTAACTATAGACTAACAAAGGTCTGATGACGATGCAACACGTCACTTTGGGACTCTTGATTTTCAGTTTAATATAATAGGCCTACATTGTGAATGAGTTTTGTGTCGTGAGTGAGTCTCAAGCATTAAAAAAAGTCGCACCCGGCGACTAAAACTCACGCTAAAACTATGCCAAAATACATAGGCCTACTGTGTATACAGTATCCATTATAAGTTTACTCTAACCTATGAATGATAATATATAGGCATATTATAAGCATATACTTTACGAAAGTAAGATAAATATTCGGCCTATTTTAAGACAATCATATTTAGGCCTACGAACAAAATGATCAAATTTTTACTTATAAAAATTATAACACATACATCAATACTATTTTGTTGTGTTTGTCTACAAATCGTTAGCCTATAGCCAAGAATGATATTTGAAATTATCAATATTTTATTATGAAAGTGTATTTATTTGTAGTCAAAGTATATACCAGCGCAGACATTTTGGTGTTAGCCCATTCTAAAAGTTGCAGCTTAGGGGGGGGGGGGCTACTTACTTTTATCCACCACTTTTGCCTTTCATAGCGTCGCGGGGAAATGTAACCTTCTTTCCTGGGCGAGTCGGGTAGCCTCACTAATGCATGGTAATCCCATGTCTTGCGAGCTTCTTTTACTCCATCTGCCCACCTTTTCCTTTGTCTTCCTCTAGCCCTAGTTCCCGTTGTTTTGCTGTTATATGTTCTTGCTGCAGGTTGGCTAGGGGCCTTGTTGTTTTGCAACATATTCTGTGATTGGTGTGGTGCCCACCATCTTTCTGATATCCCCATTCCTGATTTTATCCCTCCTTGACTATAATAGCTGCTCTTCTTAGGCATCTCATTTCACAGGTGATGAGCTTTTGGGTTGTTCTTTTGTTGAGAGTCCATGTTTGGCACTGGTAGCAAAGAGTTGGGAAAAATATGGCATTGATGAGTTTTGTTTTGTATCCATCAGTATTGCAGGATGTGTGAGAAGCGGGCCTAGTTGGTAGATAATATTATTGGCCTTTTGACATCGTGTCTCTATTTCTCTGGTGATACTTCCATCCTCAGAAAAGATACTTTCCAAGTACTTAAACTTATTTATCTGTTTTAGCTTGCTGTTGTTAATGGTGATGTCAATATCCTTGGGTAATCGGCTAACCACCATAGTCTCTGTTTTGGCTATGCTGACTTTTATGTCATATTTCTCACATGCTGCATTTAGTTTGTTGGTATGATCTTGAAGTCCTGCAGAGTCCTTGTGGATGAGGCTCTGGTCATCTGCAAAGAGAAGCTCATTTATTTCTCCACTAGTTGGATTTGCTTCCTTGGCGATCTTGTCCATATAAATCAAGAGCAGTGGCGACAGCACACAGCCTTGACGTACCCCTGATGTTACTGGGAACCACTTTGACTGCCCACTTCTGGTTCTCACCATGTATTTGCTGTCTTTATATAATTTAGATAGAGCTCTGACATTATCTAGCATAGCAGTTGACCTCTTATACCATAGCCCTCCATTACAGCCCACAACGGTTCTGTATCCACCCGATCGAAAGCCTTTTCTTGGTCTACGAGACACCATGCAGTTCCTGGTTGAACTCGATACACTTTTCACATAACTGTTGTAGCGCAAAAATGGCATCTGTACAGTACATCCCTGTTTTTTCTGAAGCCAAATTGTGTTTCACTTAGTTGCAGCTCAACTAGGGGTCGAATTCTTCTCTCTATGATCTTTGCAAACATCTTGCCAGCGTGACTCAGCAATGAGATGCCCCTGTATTTTTCACAATCTCTCTTGCTTCCTTTCTTTTTCCAGATAGGAATCACTATCACACAGTCATCAGGTGCTGCTCTCCCTTCGCATGCTGCATTGAAGACTCTAGTCAGCCACTTGATTCCAACATCTTCACATGCTTGGATGGCTTCTGTTGTTATATCGTCAGTACCTGCTGCTTTATTTTTGGCACTTTCTTACACAACAGCTCAAACTTCATCTTCCAAGATAGAGGGTTCCTCTTCATCAGGACAATCTGGATTGAATGGTTCCTGGGAGCGTTGACTATCCCCGAAGTTGAGTAGACCATCAAAATATTCCTCCCATCTGTTGTTTATGTCTTCTTGGTCAGTGAGTGGGTTTCCAGCTTCATCATTTATCAGTGATGTGGGGTCAAAAGGTTCATCCCTTTGTCTGACAGCTTTCACTGCCTTGTAGAATTCTCTGGATGATTGCAGCAACTGACATTTACTGTGTAAAAGGACGTTTGAATGTATGGGTATCGATATGCAGAATGCACGCCAGATTAGTTACCTATCGATGGCACACGTTGACCTCCACTGATTTCAGGTGATTGGATCATGTTGGCCTATTCAAACCTACACCGCGTAATTTGTTTGAATTTGCAACTTTTTCAAATTGCACCAAACTAAACTCAATCATTCATTTCTCGATCAATGGGATGATTTGTTTTTACACAAATTTTCCTCACCTTCATATCAGTTTTATTGCTACTTCTCAAAAAGCATTGCTATATATAACTTAAGAAATGCGTGTTTGCAAGTAAAAAGTCACCTTCTCTTACTGCTAATACTAGTCTCGTTTTAACCACGTACGAAATTGAAAAAGTTTATTGAGTATTGCTAGGGCCTGCGATTCTTATCTGGTCCATGTTTATGGAATGATTTTGGCCATCTGGACAATTCTGTAAAGTGTGCAGAGGTCTGTGGGTTTGGCATGGCGCACTATAAATCACCCAAAGGCTTCCTTCTCTTCTTTTTTCCAAATTTTATTATGTACTGACTTCATCGGAATATAAACAAAACAAAATAATAAACATTAAACTCTTGAAATTATTTGTGCACTTAGTGCATTAATTTTGTACAAATATTTCTTATAGAAATTGCTCATGGATTGCGGTGTAAAAATAGCATTGTCGCGGGGCGGACACGCCCCTTATTTCTATATGGAGGGGACCCCCTAAAATGCTAAAAGTAGAAATTAAATATATAAAATGCTAAATGTAGAAATAAAGAAATAATTGTCCTGTGCATCTTCATTTTCAATTTTTTATCCCCAAAATATTTATGTTTTGGGCCAAATTTGTGCGCGCTTCGCAGGCACTGGTCATACTGGCTCATCAAAATACAAAATATGCATTAATTTTGGGCTAATATAATCTGAATTGAAAATTTCTCGCGGCCTTCGCACGCAAATGTCCTTCTCAAACGGGTACAAAATATGTTCGACCGTTAATGCTTCCGCCCCTGGAATGCTTCCACCACTGGAAAACAGGATAATTTCAACAGGAGCCAACGTGCTCACAGATTACCAAACTGCGCACAAACAGTATTTTAGGCTTTCTTTATTTAGATGTAAATTATGGACTCTTTTCCAAGAAATGTTTCTGCGCGCATTATATACCAATCACATTATAAAATGTCATATAATTGGTTTACCATGTGCAAAATGAGGATGCTTCCGGGAGAATTAGTGTTCAATGTTATACAATGAAAGCCTAGCGAGGACGTTCTGGCATTATCCTTTTAATGTCAAAACTGACAAGCTGAAACAAAAAACCTATAGCCTATACATCTGCATGGAGGGGTGGGTTGTCAGAGATGGCGGTCATTCTCTCACACCCTCTCCGGCAACTACGCCACGCGCCCTAAGGGGCTGTGCAATTATAATTATGAGCAGCTAAGGGATGGTAAAATTGAGGGGGGTGGATTTTTGACCAGCCGAAAAGGGAGGGTAGCAATTTTGGCAAGCCGACGGTGGTGGGGAGGTGGAGGGCAGTTTTTGGCACACATTCATGGGCGCCTTTTAAATAAAGCACTTTAAAAAGGCTTATAAAAATTTGGCATGTGAAAAGGGGGAGGGTGGGGCGGGCCGACCGGGGATGATTTTGACAGGCCGAGAGGAGAGGGGAGCAAGCATGGGGGGGCACCGTTTGCAAATTTTACCCCCGGGCTGATAATTATTGCACAGCCCTTAATTTAATTTAGCTATTCCAATTGCAAACCAATATACCCCCCATGGAAGACATGGTCTTAATCTCCCACACAGGGGGTGTAGATTTAATGAGATAGCCCATTATTACAGTTATTAGTTCAAACAGGTCCTCCCGTCTTTACAAGTTTATAGGGTCAACATTGCCGAGATAGTTTCCAACATGCAGTTCCTCTTCTTGTGCTTTTTTCCATCTGAGACTAATCCTTCTGAGACTAGCACTGATAGAGCCTTTTCTTTTGAAGCTACTCCATGGTGTTTTCATCTTCCTTTGGAATTCGGTTACGTAATATCCAGTCATGCCAACACATAAGAAAAAGGTGAGCACCAAACACTTTGTCCAAATGCATAGAAAACTGCTGTACGCGAATGACAGTGTGTATCCAGCAGATTGCCAGAGACGGTAATTTGAAAAGGCTGGTTCTTGATTGAAGGGGAACAGCACTCCAAAGTAGGCTGAAATCAAATAGTTATGAGATTAGCAAGACGGTAAGTAATAGAGGCCAGAATGTATTTAAACACATCTAAATTGGGTTTTTTTAATCCCTACGTTAAGTGGTTTTAACTTTGAGCACAATTAATTATTATAAGCAATGACATGTGCCTGAACGTTTGGAGAATTTTGTTAGCTGCAAATTGACATTAGATTAGATGGTGTCAAGGGCACTGTGCTTTCTTTCTGCCCCCAGTATCAACAAAAACCATCAAGACCGCAGGGCCGGCTGGCCCAAGCCCTGAAACGCCTAAGTGAGTTCCAATATAGAAGGGCCCCGCAGGGCAAGATCTACCACGGGGTTAGTGTGGATTTGAAATGCAATAGCCCATTTGACTGGCTTGGTATTCAGTTAAGATTCCTTACCATTCGTCTGGGTTTGCCATATAGAATCCGAAAAGCCCCATAATCCAGCAATGATAAAATATACGGGCTTCTCATCCGTAGGGTTCCATGTTACCATCACTATCATTAGAACGACATTGACGACCGCCGCCAATGTAAACTGAGCTATTCGCCCGGTGTGTTTCTCGATACGGCCAGCAAAGAACGACGAAGTAGCGTCGATCACACCGTAGAAAATCATGACGTATCCAACCCATTGGACACCAATTTTGCAGGTCACAAATGACTGATATAGAGAGTAACAAGAAAGAACAACATTTTAGAAATTAATTCAGTTTGTACATTACCAGCTGTATTCCCCTCCAATGAGGTGGGAAAATACCATCATGAAAGTTCTGCCTTGTCATCCTTAAAGGTTCTTAATCGTCATCATTTTGTTCGATTTTAATATGGTTACACCGATTAGTCATGAGCGGGAATTTAATGTATAGGTTGTAGGACTTATCTTTATTTTACGATCTACAAAATTAAGTCCGTACAAAATTGTATTTGTTATTATTTCAAAATGAATAAAATCAAATGTTGCAGTTACCTTCGTAAAATCGCCTTGCATATAAGCTTGTTCTAAACCGTTAAACATTACAAATGGAATAAGCAAAAGAATCCTTTTGTCCAGCATCAGGCCAAGGGTAGCACCAACTAATTCCACGGTGTTCCTATTTTTGTTCTTCTCGCTTTGCGTAATGGGATCCATAAAGAGAACTATTATGAGAACGGCAGAGAATCCGCATGCTGTGTATATGCCTGTTGGGGGAAATAAATCAAAACAAATAAATGTTGGCATTTATATAGCGCTTTAGATCTGTACTTAAACAGAGTGCTTTACATTTATTCCGCTGTCAGCCTATAGGCTGTATCACACTATTTTGGAAGCCAAGTATAACGGCACCGGTATGCTTACCCCATTATAGCTTCCTATTTAATACCTAGGTGGAGTGGGATAAGCGAGAGTGACTTGACCCAGATCACAACGGGGATCACAACACGTTGGCCCTGACGCAGTTCGAACCCATCACCTTGCGGTCGTCATGGTCTGCATGAGGCAAACGCCCCAACCGTTAGGTCACCATAATCGCTTAGGTGGACACATTAGTTTAAAATGTAAAGCATTGGGGCTTCATTGAAAGCAGTACTTTCAAGCGATGAATTATGAGGGGGCAAACGGGCTTCTGTTAACAGAGTTGAAGAAACCATCGAGCTCGATAAAGGCGGAGAACTAGGACAATGAATTTAGTAACACATTTTTGCTAATATAGAGTCGATGGCATGACACTTTAAGTTTGAACCATTGTGTACTTCTAACATAACGACACACACTGAGACAAAATTGATAACACTTTTAGTTTTGATTTGTACTAAGATAACACTTGCGCAATAACTAGTCTTTCCCTCGATATGGCCGAGAAATGGACACAAAAATATTCCTCGATCAGGAATTGAACCCAGATCCGGACGCTCTTACTACTGAGCTATCGAGGCTCGGTGATAAGAGCGTCCGCTTTTGCCCCGATGGCTCAGTGGTATAAGAGCGTCCGCTTAACAAACGGGAGATCCCGGGTTCAAATCCCACGGCCGTCTCGAGGGAAAGACACATTGAGTTAAGGACATTTAGCGGTATACAAACCTGTGACAATGTTTACCAAGTCTTTAGGAGGTTTAGTCTCTTCACAGATATTTGTTCCATTAGCATTACCAGTATCTATCAATCAATCAAAACATAGCAAATGGTAAGACATTTGACAATTAGTTTTAAAGTTGCAAATCAGCTACATTAGTAAGGTGCATCACATACTGGTCTATTTTGAATTTTTGACTTTTCTGAGAAATTTGGTATTATAGTTTCTTTAATGGGGCTCTACCAATTCAACAAATTACATACCTCAATTTTTCCTAAATAATTAGTTATAAAATGTTAAATTTGAACTATTTATGATTTTTACAAAATACGTATTTCACATACTGATCTATCTCGAAAAAACACGCATTTCTAGAAAATCGCAATTGAAAATCTTCGTATTAAGCTTACTTTTCTATAATTTAATTAGACTATGGATTTTCAAGAGAGTGGTTTTAAATTAAAGCATATACTTCACAGATTTATTTAAGTGGAATATTGAATTATATTTACGTGTGCAATATTGCTCAAAACTACATTTAAGTTGTAATTCTGTATGTAAAATAGTTAATTTCCCGATATCGTATTTAAAGTGCATTACATACTGGTCTATCTCGAGATAGACCAGTATGTGACGCGTCTAAAGTCACGTCACCGTTCGCGAAATCGAGAAGCCCCCAAGATAGACCAGTATGAAATTAACTATTTCACATACAGAACTACAACTTAAGTGTAGTTTTAAGAAATATTGCATACGTAAATACAATTCAGGAATCCACTTACATAAATCTGTTAAGTATATACTTTCATTTAAAACCACTTTCATTAAAATCCATAGTCTAATTAAATTATAGAAAGGTAAGCTTAATACGAGACAGACTTTCAGCACAACAAATTCAACTAACCTTGAATTTTCGATCTGTGATATACATTTCATCTTCATCAAAAGAAATTCTATGATGTTGCGTTGGGCTTCAGTCCTTGATCGCGGTTTAGTTCTGGCGACTATTCTTGATAGTCTCTTGATTTGGATGGCCTCCCTCACTAAAACGAGGTACTTTCTATCGTCCTTGTCTAAAATCTTTGTGGATTTCCAGTCAATGTTGTGGCGGCGAGATTCTGTCTTATGTTCTGCAACAGCAGAGGGTTTGCTGTTGGGGCAGTTGACTTGTGCTCCTTCAATATATCTCCGAGTTGTCTAAGCACGAACTTGCACACTCGCTGAAGAGAATCTCGTAAACCACACCTGATTTTTGCTCTACTGGTATGGGATCCTTAGGTAAAATCAGCGTATTGTGTGGTCTGAAACTTGTAGCAACACCGTAGGTCTTGAAAACTCGCTGAAGTTTCTGCAACAACTACTCTATATAAAATAGGGTGATGAAAGGGGCCCGTCAAGCGATTTCGGCTCTGTGAATAAATGCCCTGATCCTGGTGACACTTAGTTTATGAGCGATTGGTGTGAATCAAAATGTATTGATCCTTGTGTGCCGGTTTTCTTTAGATGGAAATGCTCACGGATCCGTCAGCGTTTCCCGAAGCCTTGACGTTCAAGAAGCGAAGTATCCGTCGACTTCTGGTTCCCTTGTGAATTTGATTGGCGAATTCTAGCTCTTTATGTGGTCCGATAAAATTTCCACATTTTTCCGATTGCGAATGATTACGTAGGTGTCATCCACATAACGAAGCCATCCGAATGGTTTAACAGGTACGGTAAATTGCGTAAGGCAGTGATGTCAAACTGTTCAATATACAGGTTTGTGAATACCGGGCTGACCGGACTGCCATAGTACAACCCTCACATTATTATTAGCCTGGAAACAAAGTATGTGGTCAGCAGTGAGATCAGTACTTCCTTTCTACCTGGTACCCTTTATCAAATAAATACTTCGCTACATCCACCGCTCTCCAAAGGTATAAATAATATGGATACATCATATGAAATCTGGATTTCATCCGGCTCGATTCTCATGTTCAACAAAGGATTCATTATTCTCGATGGACGATATGGTGTTCACTTTTGCCGATCAATACGTTCGAAATATCTGTTACTAAATTGATGCTTGAGACAATCAGTCGGAGGGGGTTCCGTCCTTATGAAATTTTGGTAGCCCATAAAACGATGGTACACAACATGATGGAGGGTATCCTTGGTGTACTTGAAATCCGACATAACTTTCCGAAGTAAAGTTTTTCAGTATTGTGACACACACATATCATTGCGCTTTGATTAACACCATCCAATCGCTCACCGGAACATTATTTCACAGAGCTGACATCGCTGTTGACAAGGAAGTTGGACATATTAAGTCTGCTTAGCTTTAGAACAATGGGGATATTGCAACTGGTCTTTTGGTCTAGCCAAAGTCAAGGATAAGCGTACCAACATTCCCAACCCTCCTGTCAATGCCAACCATCAACTTTCACCCTAAAACACGTATAGCGGGGTTGTCGCACGCAGAAACTTTCAAATCACACAGTACGCTCTTCTATACACTAAAGAAACTGTTAATAGCCTATAAGGATCGATCCCACGACAACAGATGTAACATCAGGTGTGGTTTACCAGTCTCTTAGGTCGGAGTGCACAAATTCGTACATCGGCAGTGGCGTACGGTGGCCGCCCCAACCCCGGGGGCTGAAGAAAATTCAATTTTGCCGCCCCTTCCTCAACAGCCCGAAAAGGTTGACCCAATTTTTTCTCGGTCGTTTGAAAAAGTGAAGAGGAAAAAAAAAAAAAAAAAAAGGGGGTTTCAGGCGCTAGCGCCCTAAAAACAGCACATTTGCATGTATAGTACCATTTTTTCACAAATTTTTAGGCTTTATCAAATTTTTCCGCGCTTTTGTATTTACTAATTCTTTATGACGCCCCCTTCGTTTTTGCCGCCCCTGTTTTTGCCGCCCCTTCTTCTTCCGCCGCCCCTTCATTTTGGCCGCCCCCTGCTTTTACCCCGGGGGGGCTGGCGCCCCAAAGCCCCCCCAAAAAAAATACGCGCGTGATCGGTCAGACAGGTAGACAACTCGGAGATATACTGAAGTAGCACAAGTCAACTGCCTTCTGTTGTAGAACATAAGACAGAATCTAACCATAACATTGACTCGGAATCCACAAATTAGGTTTATATGGAAGGGTGATAGAGAGTACCCCGTTTAGTGAGGGAGGCCATTCAAATCAAGACAAAATCGCCAGCACTAATTCGCGACCAGAGACTGGAGTTGCCATCCGTATGCAACGCGCCCTTATTCGACCAAAAGTCGCCAATGGTCAACAAAAGGGGAAGTCCAACACAACATAACACTTCTGATGAAGATGGATCAAAATTCATTGTTGTGCTGAAAGTCAGTTTAAACTTTTAGTGATAAAAATAAATAAGCTCCCTAGAGTGTGGGCTAATTCCGTGAGGGGTTAAATCCATAATACATGGGTGAAAATGAACAAAATGCTTCGACTAGATCGTGGATAGTTTTGTGACAGCAATCCAAGCATTTTTCCCGACGTTTAACAATGCCATTATTTTAACTGGCTTGACCTTAAAGCATTAACTCAGTAGCCTGACTTGAAACTTGTAACTTGTAAACTACAAAGTTTACTTTGGATTGTTTACTTTGACTAAGCAAAGTTTACTTTGGTTTCTATTGTTTCCATGGTCTTAAAGAACATTACATGCAATACACCAATTTGTAGGTCTCAGCCCACGAAATGTCTTCCTATAGTTTATTATATATCTATAGTTTTCGTATTTCGTTGGGTTGGCAACGAGTTACACAGTTGAAACTTTTAACTACTAGTAGCAAAATATGACGAACTGTAGTTTTATCAGGCCAAATGGTAACTAGCCATTTTGTCAGCCATGTAGCCATCTATCCCCTTCTCAAATGTCTTATTAAGCCAGGGGCGTAGCCAGCTTTCTTGGTCGGGGGGGGGGCAAAATAAAATTTTGGGGGCACAGACGAAAAAACATGCAGTTGCATCATACAATACAGTATAGAGACTGTATGTCTTCGAGCTTCCCGAAAAGGGCCTTATTGGGATGATGTGCGCGCGTAGCGCGCAAAAAAAATGGTATTTTACACTATTTTCGCCCATTATCCGGCTAAAAAAGGGCTTTATTGTTACAATGTGCGCGAGTAGCGCGGAAAAAATTTGTATTTTACACTATTTTGGCCCCTGAATTTTGCTAGAAAAGGGGCTCCTTGCCCTTTTTCTTTTCCTTTGCCCTCCTGATGTTCTCTTTCATTTTTTGTCAGAGGTCACTTTTTCTTTCATTTTACTGTATTAAGCGGTATATAAACCAACAATATGGCACCACTTATCATGCTTATAGTTATACACTTTCCTGATGGCGCGACCCCTTTCCGTAAAGTGACGGCGCAACGAAGAGCATGGTTTATCCCACACCCCGGACAATTTCTCCACCCCTGGTCTGAAGAAAGCATTACCGAAATCCAAAATTTGCACTATGGCCCCCAGATTCTGAAATTATTGCGCAAAAACAATGGAGATAATGCAATATAATCTAACCTGAAAAGCAAAGCGTTGCCTTGATTGATCCACAAGCGAAATCTGTCTGCGTCGCATTGTGATGGTGATGGTCCTGTGAGAAAACCAGTGAAGATACCAGATTGCCAAGCACCTGACTAGCTTGAAAGAAAAGAAAAAAGACGCCAAAGAATCGACTCACGACGGTGTCACGTTTTTCTCCGCGTATCTTTGCATACCTGATACCTTGAATAGAGAAAACAAAATATAAAGTAATTATGTCGATAGATTGAAGAGACTTTGGTTAACCTCAACTTCGGTAGTGAAAAAGGTGCGTATTTCGCTGGGAGCAACCACGTAAAAGCATTAACGTCATTATCGAGCTAGTCTACTGTAGAAGACCAGTTTAATTTATCATTCCCTAAATTAATCTCTCTGACCTGACCATGGAAAACTCATCATTCCTGTTCTGATTCAACAGCTCAGCTATCCATGAGAAAACTGGTCTACTGTATTTCGAATATACAATGAACTATGCACTCTATAGTGGGTATGATGTTACCTCATTAAAAATGCAGTCTTGGCTGTTTATGCACATATCCTGTGGTTTTTACCAATTAAGCCGTTTGAATAGCCGTCCAGCGCGTATTATTTGCACAAGGTCCAATGTATACGCTTGACGTCGCGCACGTATATACGCGGTGGTTAAGCTGTTAAATGAAATCTGAATAAAACTTTACCTGACCCAGATAGAGCTACCCCACGTGGGTTGGGTTCAGTGAACACAGTGGGTTGGGCTAATGCATAAACATGTATGCGTGCCTGTCTGTTATTGGTTAAGATTTACCACCCACATTGATTTTTACTTCATTAACATTCATCTCAGATTCGAGATGAAAGAGGTTGAGTCTATGGTGGGTCACACAGGTCATATCCAACTACCGCAGTCCTTTTTTCTCTGGGCAGGGCAGTCACTGGAGATGTGATGTGTTTCGTCATAGATTTTAAATGGTTTCATGCATGGAAACGTATGAATTGTTTATCAAAAAAAAAAAAAAAAAAAAGGAATGCAGCGCAGTCTATTATCGAGCTTGATGTGAGCAAGGTATAGGTGAACGAACGTGAACGCGGTACATGAACGCGTGGTATCGATTAAGTGCCATTCAAGAATGCCGATTAGTACAGCTGCATCACGTGACATCGCGAGTTTACCACTACTATATATTAATACAAATGTTACAATCTAGCAACCGCGTACAGAAACTAGACATTTTGGTTTCTCAGTAGCACAGTGGGGTTTCGCATCTTCTCCGACCTATTAATTGAGCATGTCGATCAAATCTTATGACTTTACAATAGAGAAACCAAACTCGGAAACCAAACATTTTTATGCAAACCCAAAGTTTATCCAGCGTCCAGACCCCGGGGTCCAGACTAATGGTTCCTGTATTCGAGATTATAGATTAAATAATTCAAACATTTTTGCTTGCAAAATCCAATGAAATTATTACTTAACGATTGCACCCTCAACATTTGGACCATTTCTTATAATTTATGATGGAATTCCGAACTTAGCCATGATTGTCCACAGGCTATCTTGATGCACAGTGCACATCGTCATCATCCCTATATCTTCGTGTTAAAAATTGCCGTGATAGTACAGCGAATCCTCTCGTTTTTTAACAGCTACGCATCGCGATTTTGTTCGAGATAGGCCGAGCGACTCAGGCTAAGCATAACATGACTATCATATGAGATACCACAGCGTTTCTATATTCTACACATGATTACGATTTGTACATGCTCTAGTACCCCATATGATGTTTCTATTACAAGAAAAAAAATTGTTTTCAGGTAAACCCATGGTTTTGTTTCCAGTACACTCACTCGAAAAGCAGTACACTAATTAGCGGGGCCTTGCAGCTTGCTGTGGATATCTTTTACTGCATTTTTAATGTAAAAAATTTGAAATCCAATGTAAAAATTGAGATATATTTAATTTTGAGAATGACAATTATACTTTATAGGTATAAAGGAACGCGTTTAGCCCATTTAGTTAATTTCCAGGTGCATGTCCTATAAACACAATGCATACTGTAAACTTTCTTTATCTGTGTCAATAATAGAATATTGATTTCAACGGAGTATTGAGCTGTATGGAAAAAAATATTTATAATACAGGTTGTTGACACTGTGCAGTGTCAAACGCTTTCTCAAAATCCATAGAGGTAATAATAAAGTTGATTGATATTCAACACTGAACTTGTTCAGTTATAACTTCCATTCATCAAAATAAATATCTGCTCTACTGTACTCCTTCCTCCAGCCTGTTGTTAATTCCATTTCTAATTCTATTTTATAGAATAGAGTGACACAACAAATGAAAGGCAATCAACCCAGATCAAGACAGAAAAAGAAGAAAGATACGCCATCTAAACCGTATGTTAAGGCTTAGTGGAGTACCTTCAACGCAATTTTACAGAAGCACATCTCAACAGCCATGCGCCCTACCAACACACCTACAATATACAGGTCCATCCGAAGGCCAAATGCACATAGAATAAATCGCGTCTGAAATTCTGACAATTAGACAGAAAATGCCGTACTGCGCATTTGCCCTGACGTCAGACGCGTACTAGTCTTTTTTTTTTTTTATCTCTGTCTTTCATTATAGTATCTAACATTATTTGTAAAAATATGACATGTCATACATAGGGGAGACAAGAAGACAAATTGGTACAAGGTTAAAAGAATATCAAGACTCTGAAACTAAAAATAGCCGAAAGAAAGTTCACGAGAGCCAACAACATGAATATGAAAGAGTCAACATAATTATTTGTCATTACCGATCACATTGCGCAAGTAAACCGTATCATTGGTTTGGATGTCTCATATCCTTGGAAGAATCAAAAATTCTCAACAAGGACTCAAACACACTCACTAGAAGTGTAAGGGAAGCTACTCAAACACACTCACTAGAAATGTAAGGGAAGCTACTCAAACACACTCACTAGAAATGTAAGGGAAGCTACTCAAACACACTCACTAGAAATGTAAGGGAAGCTACTCAAACACACTCACTAGAAATGTAAGGGAAGCTACTCAAACACACTCACTAGAAATGTAAAGGAAGCTACTCAAACACACTCACTAGAAATGTAAGGAAGCTACTCAAACACACTCACTAGAAATGTAAGGAAGCTACTCAAACACACTCACTAGAAATGTAAGGAAGCTACTCAAACACACTCACTAGAAATGTAAGGGAAGCTACTCAAACACACTCACTAGAAATGTAAGGAAGCTACTCAAACACACTCACTAGAAATGTAAGGAAGCTACTCAAACACACTCACTAGAAATGTAAGGAAGCTACTCAAACACACTCACTAGAAATGTAAGGGAAGCTACTCAAACACACTCACTAGAAATGTAAGGGAAACTACTCAAACACACTCACTAGAAATGTAAGGGAAGCTACTCAAACACACTCACTAGAAATGTAAGGAAGCTACTCAAACACACTCACTAGAAATGTAAGGAAGCTACTCAAACACACTCACTAGAAATGTAAGGGAAGCTACTCAAACACACTCACTAGAAATGTAAGGGAAGCTACTCAAACACACTCACTAGAAATGTAAGGGAAGCTAGCCAGATTAGCAAGAGGCAAGGCAATGGCAACCAACCGTGAAGAAGGTCTCTCTCTCTTTTCTCAATCACATTCTACGTTCCACTGCTCAAAACATCGTCAACAACAATTACCACGGGAAACGCAGTGGACCAGATCACTTGTGATCAAGCCATCAGCCCAGGCTGCGACAGCTGAAGTCGTGAGTAACCATTTCATTGGATTTGCTAAGCAATAATGTTTGCATCAGGCTATATGCATAATAAACAATTTTGACAGTCGTAAAGAATAAAGACTAAAAGAGGTATATTTTCAGACACACAAACTTACCTATGGTTGTCAAATAAGTCGACTTTGAAGCCCACAGGGTGCTCCTGCAAGGCCGAGTAAAACTGCCGTCGGCATTACCGTAAACCAAGTTGGGTAAAAATTTGACGCGGAGTAAGAAGTATAACATATCATTGATGCTACCAAAGTCCATTTGATACCGAGGTGCTTTATAAGTAACGACGGGAGGAATAGAGCCGAGAAGGTGATAGTACCATATACAGTAGCAAGAGATGCAACTCCCAGCCCTGCGTCACAGTTGATGCTGCTTTGTAGATTGGAAAGTCCCTGTGATAAAAAATAAAATATAGTATTTCTGTTTTTAATAGGATAATCCGAAAATGATAAAGAAGGATGATTGTATTCTAAACCGGTCTTTTCTAGTTGACCTTTGACTTTGCTAATGACTCAAACACGGTTCATCACAGATTGGTCAAACTTGCTCTTCCTGAATCCTTGTGATCTGAGGAATACATTGAAATGTCACCTCTGTATAAGGGAACATTAACATTCCCCACGAAACAGTTGGTCCGTAGTTGGTTTGTGATCAATCATGCAAGCAAGAACTAATTTGACTGTGTATAGATTTATTTTGTTTTGTTAATATTTAAGACATCTTTACGGTGTACCATCTCCGCCAATTTCCTTTTTTAATTCCCCTTTTTTTTTTCCCCTTTTTTTTTAATTCCCCTTTTTTTTAATTTCCCTTTTTTTAATTTCCTCTTTTTTTAATTTCCTTTTTTTATTTCCTTTTTTTTTTTTTAATTTCCCCTTTTTTTTTTTTAATTTCCACTTTTTTTTGATTTCCTTTTTTTTTTAATTTCCCCTTTTTTTTAATTTCCACTTTTTTTTAATTTCCACTTTTTTTAATTTCCCTTTTTTTTAATTTCCACTTTTTTTTTTAATTCCCCCTTTTTTTCTCACAAAGCAGAATCTTGGCCGAGGCACATACTGGTAGTTGTCCGAGAATTTGCTCGCTTCCTACTGCGTATGCTGGTCTTTACGCACTGTAGTCTTTACGTGTGAAGCTTCCCTGGGCTATATCAGTGGTGTATTACACCACTGATATAGCCCAGGGAACCGCCACTAGGTAGTGGCACGTCCCTGTATAGCCTGTGTGCTAGGGCCGTAGACTTATTTCAAGTCACGGGAAAACCATAAGAATACTAGTATATAAATTGCAGTGGTTTTATCCCGGCCCGTGAGGGGGGGGGTGTAATTTTCCCAAGGCGTGCCAAAAAAAAATTGCTTGCTTCCCTTCTCGGCCAGCCAAAAAAAATAATCTTCGCCTCCCCCCTCCTTTGCACATGCCAAATGTTTTAAAATTGCCATTAAAATTGCCATGTAAAGGGACGGCATATTCGTACTATTTAATAGAGCTATAATGACTATTAGGCCTATGTGACTATTTTTGCATTTTTCTCACAAACTAATAAGACACTGGTAAGGAACTGCATTGGCTTCCTGTGTTCCAATGAATTGTTGTTTAACTTATGTTGATTGTATATAAATGTAATAATGATAGGCCTATTGCTCCGTCATATTTATCTGAACTTCTTTCGAATTATGTTCCCACTCGTAGGCCTACTCTTCGATCTGGAAACATGCAACTTCTTCAAGAAACAAAATAAGAGCACATGAGTCATTTGAAATTGCAGCTCCACGTCATGGAATGAATTGCCTATATATTTTAGAACTGCTAAAAATGTAACTATGTTTAAAAAGATGTTAAAAACTCATCTTATGTCGGGGTTTGCTCAGGGAAATTTGAAAATGCCACCAAATAGTGAAAAACTGTATAAAATGTCTAACTTTTGTGTTGATTTGTAAAATAAAACAAAGAAAAGTGATTATTTAGCAGTAATCAACCATTAAACAATCAATTCTAGCATTAATTTTAGGCCTACGATCCAAGATTCTGGCCATAGGCCTAGTGCTTTACAGTGGACACGGAAAATCACGGAATCGTCCAATTTGCAAGACAGATTTTAGATTTTGGAACACCATGAACACGGAGAAATTGTGGCTTTAGCTATAGGCCGAATAAAGACTTATACAGTGGAAGGGTCTAAATATTTAATATATTATTAACAATTATTATTCTAATCTAATTCAAATTAGGCCTCTTTTAATATAAGCCTCGTGATCACTCTATTGGATTCGGAATGTTTTACTAGGTTTGGATTTCAATTTTTGTCTTCACTATAGGCCAAGATATAAAAAAAATAGAATGCTATGCGAGCGCTATCCATGTTGGACAGCTGTGTTCAAATATAAAGTACGGACGAAGCCTTGACTAAGGCTAATGCTCCCCGCGGTATACTAACATGAATCCACTAGCTGCAACATTATACGCACATCAAAAAAATATCGGGGAAATTAAAAAAAAGGGAAATTAAAAAAAAAGGGAAATTAAAAAAAAGGGGAAATTATTTCGCAAAAAAAAATGCATATTCATCAAAAAATTAAACTTTGTCCGATCGGGCCCAAATTTGGTGGGTGGCATCCTTGATACAAGGGGAATATAATGCGCGAAATAAAATCGAGGTCAACCAAGGTCAAAGGTCATTACGGAGGGGTCAAATTTCAAACTTTGTCCGATCGGGCTCAAATTTGGTGGGTGGAATCCTTGATACGAGGGAATATATTCCCGAAATAAAATTGAGGTCAAGCGAGGTCAAAGGTCATTATGGAGGGGTCAAATTTCAAACTTTGTCCGATCGGGCTCAAACTTGGTGGGTGGAATCCTTGATATGAGGGGAACACGTAAAACTTAAAATCGAGGTCATCCGAGGTCAAAGGTCATCCAGGAGCTACATTTTAAACTTAATCCCTAAGCTTCCCTGGGTGGGCGCTTTATATTGGGGCATGGGCGCTTATTGGAATGAATACGGTTGTTATCAATTAATTTATTAAATGAAAACGATTAAATAAAGAAATAAATATAAATAAAATAAATCATTAATTGATCAATAAATTAATAGCCGAAATAAAAGAATTCATTGATTGATAAATAAACACATAAATAAGCAAATAATCAATTACCGGTAATTGTTAAATAAATACATAAACAAACAAATAAATCAAGGCAGAGAATTTTATTTCAATTTTATAATTATATACGCCAAAATATTTTCTTAATTTAGTCAAAATTAACACTCTATTGATGGTAAAAATTTTATGAAAATTTTACGTAGGTCCTAGACTATGCCATAGTCGATTTTTGATAAATAAAACATGTTATTAATCATGATGAAAGCATTCAGTTGAACTCGAAATTATACTGATATTTATTACATCAAAATACTAGTATAAAATGGTTATGAAAAAGTTTATATAATTATAATAGTGACAGTAAAGGTAAAGTAAAGTATACGTAGGCTTATATTATTGAATGCAACATCATGAGCTATCATGTCATTATATAAGCACTTCAATAACTGGAAGAAACTTTGGGGGACCTACGTGTAATTATCCTATAAATTGCGAAAATCCAGACCGTGTATGCACGAAAAATGGCAGGTTCTATAATGTGAACCACATGTATATACCCGGTATCCCGGGCCCGGTATATAGGAGTATTATAGCACGTGCAGCCGGTGCGGCCATACGGCCTAGCGAGTTCAAATCGATAATGCATGTATAATAATTGCCCATTTATCATGTCGGATTTCTCAACAATTGAGCGCTATTAATACACATTAATGTTTTTAACAAATAAAATTCCAAAATATGGTACATTTTCTCCCGCATTTTCTGCCTTTGCTTGTCACGTGGTAGGCCTATGTTGAAGTTGCGACCATATGTTCAAATAATTTTCTAAACATAACAATATGACAAGTGGCCGACTGGTCTAAGGCGCTAGGCCCACAGAGTAGCCAAAGCCCTGCGCCGTGAGTTCGAACCCCGCCTCTGCCAAACTTTATTTTACTTGGGAAATTAAAAAAAAAGGTGAAATTCCAAAAAAAAAAAGGGAAATTCAAAAAAAAAAGGGAAATTTAAAAAAAAAAGGAAATTCAAAAAAAAGGGAAATTCAAAAAAAAAAAGGAAATTCAAAAAAAAAGGAAATTCAAAAAAAAGGGAAATTCAAAAAAAGGGAAATTCAAAAAAAAAAAGGAAATTCAAAAAAAAAGGAAATTAAAAAAAAGGAAATTCAAAAAAAAAAAGGGGAAATTCAAAAAAAAGGAAATTCAAAAAAAAAAAAGAGGGAATTAAAAAAAAGTGAAATTAAAAAAAGAAGGGAAATTAAAAAAAGGGGGAAATTAAAAAAAGGGGAAATTAAAAAGGAAATTGGCGGAGATGGTACACCGTACATCTTACCATTTATCAATTATTTTTACCGCGATGATCAACTGGGGAATGCTTGTGATTAACTGGGATGTTTGCTGTCCAGGACTGGTTCCGAGCCCTGTACCATGGCATATCAATAGGCGCTGCTTTCTGTGATCTATCGAAAGCTTTCGATAAGGTTTCTCACTATTAATTCTCATGATGTATAATATGATGCGCTGCCAGCGGTTGCTCTTGCCAGACCAATCTTTTACCTCCATGGTCGACATTACTGTTCTAGTCAACTCCTCCCTACGTCGTTCATAACTTCGGCTAGCCCAATTTCCCTCGTCCATCTCGAATGGATCCACTAGATAGCACAACAACCCCACACGGTGTGGATGGTCATGCTAACGTTGTATTGTGAGTCGAATGAATTGAGCAACTATACTAGTTTCGCGTTTCACACCCTTCGGTGGTTTGCAGACTCAATTTATAATATATGTAAATACCGCCCTCAATTTTCACACAAATATACAGTATATAATTTAGAATACAAATGACCACAAAAAAACCCAGAAAAAGATGAATAAGTTGTGAAAAGAAACAAAAATCTATGTTAAAAAGAGCTGGAAATGTATTTATATAATAGTGTGATAGTTGTTGGTATTGTCCAGGTCTATATAATTGAACATTATATACTGTTTTGTTAGAATATTTAATAAATGATCACAAGCAGTCGCAGCGTATCCTGTTTCCGGGCATGGTATCAGACTCATATCAGCATTGGTGAAATAATGGCATTCACTCGTGCATTCACCATGTTCACTGACGCTTGGAACAGTTCTTCGGTTAAGTGGCTGTTTAACCCCAGGTACATCGCGGGAGGTCGCGATTAACCCAAGTTAATAGACATTCATGGGACAAAGGTCAGGCTCCACTCAGTACAAAGTTTAAATTGGTGTGTCTTTCTATCTTGTGTACGTGCAAATTGCAATTATGCAGCCATCCGTCCACTCGTCATTTTGGATAGGCAGTGTGCTCCTGAGACAGTCGAGATCAATGCCTCTGGCAGATGTTAAATTCTAAAAAATAATGCTCCAATTACACTGACTCAAAACAAGACCAGACTAATTAATCAAGGCTATACAGGACGTTTTGGTGAAAATTATGGGCACTTGTCAACCCCGCTTGTCAAGTCATAGCTAAGACCCATTTGCGCCATTGCTTTTATTTAATTGTATTATGTTGTATTATTTTGATAGTTGGTATGTGGTTGTAATGTGTAAGGGATCTATTTAAATTAGTTCGATATTTGAGATTCCAATTTTTTTGCATTGTATTATATTTATACGTGTTTACAGAGAACTGTAATAAATAAACATATGGGATAACAGAATTTGTCTTTAACATATATGAACAATACCACCGGTAGTCACCGATTTGCTTTCTGTTTTTGCAAGGTAATATTATTAATTACATTAAGATAAGACAAACAATCACAATAGATAAACTTTGATCAGATCAAACATTGACGTATAGTTTTGTATATATAAATTTGACCGAAGTTCAAGCTATTTACAAAATGATTGGTGGGCATAAACATGATAAAATACACTACTCACAAAAAAATTAATGGATCAGCTTATATATAAGCATGTTTCAAAAACAGCATTAACATTGCAAATCAGATGAATGTCGTTTCATTCAATACTGTTCAGACTGAGATTCCTAGGTACATCCTTAGTTTTTCGGAGGAGGAGCCTGCTAGCAGATTATGCTCTCTGCGTACCAACTCATGACAAAGGAAGACCGGGACGTCCACGCATCTCTTATGTAACCTTCATTCAATGAGTGTAGTGCTAGGGTATGAAGGCATTTAAATATCCGCACTTGCCAAAAGAGAAATCTTGTAGTCGCCTGCTCCGCAGCCGAATGATGATGACACCATTGTGGCATCTCTTTTTGTAAACCACTTTTTAAAGAAATACACGAGTTATGCACTCGCTAAGCGTTTTGACGTTTAATAAGTAAATATTTAGCGAATTCGCCGTCGGACAAGTTCAGAAGTGTCAAGCTTTCGTCAGCTTATGTACCTAAGAATGAGACATGTATGCCTACTGATGGTTTCTGAAGAGAGCTGATCACTGAAGACTGTCCCTTGTCCCATGATCAGCATATAGGCGAGGTATGCTTGTTTTCTGTTGAGAAGGGGTAGTGTTCGGTGAACGGCTTTTCGATTTAGCAGATAGGTGATGAGCTCTGCTTGTTCCCTGTTGATAAAGGGCAGTCTTCAGTGAACGGCTCTTTTCAGAGCCACCAAACCTTTTACAATATCAGAAAGGTGAGGCCTACTTGTTCTCTGTTGACAGTCTTCAGTGAACGGCTCTTTTTAGAGCCATCAGTAGGCAAGGTGCGACCTACATGTCCCATTCTTAGGTACTTTGTCCTGAAGAAGACAGAGTTACTCTTGACAAAAGCTTGACAGTTCTACACTTGTTCGAAGGCAAACCCGCTAAAAAACTTACTAAGGACTACTACGGTTTTCGCCACGTAGGCCGTATGTTACCGGTACTTGTTTTGAAATAGGGTCAAATTTATACACTATTCAAATAATTCCGCCACCCCATCCCGGGAAACTGTGGGGCACTGTGGGGATTGTAAGCTGGGATTTATACAGGGATAGTGCGTCTCAGGAGTAGAGTGTGCAGTGTTTTGCATGGTTGTGTAATCTCCCACCCTGCAACCCCGGGATTGGATGCATAAACAACATAATATCTACAGGGGTCGGGGTGTTTATAAACGTAATTAGCCCAAAAATACAAGCCCTATCATTTCCCCCATATTCCCCCGGGATATATGGTGAGGGGAGTACGTAAATAGTGCATTCAGCCTTTTTTAAGCTGAAACCTGATCCTAAAATTATCCCACTACTTGCTTGCCCGACGTCGGGTAAATAAAAGTTGCCAATACTTGACACTTTGATATATACCGTAACGTGCGTGAATTTGTCTATAGCTTAATTTTCTCCAAAAAATGTCATTAACAAACGGCTGATTGATTACGCTTATACAAAAGAAGAGCAAGAGAAATATCTCAAGTACAATGTTCAAGGGTAAAAGGTTGCAGTGCTTGATCATGCACATTTTGCACGATTGCAATTACGGTGTACCATTCGGCCATTCTGTCCAAACTACCTTTCGCATGATCTTATGTGTCTTGGTAAAATGATGGCTAATAATTATGGTTTGGGATAGCATTATATAGGTCAATTACCTTTAAGTTTAGGGTTAAACCTATGGTCCGAGGGTATTCTGGCCTAATGTTTAACCGGGGGTTTCGCGCAACTGACTTGTTACACACCCATGCCGCCTCCAGAAAATAGTTGCTTTATTGCTGTTATTTAATCTATTATTTAATGTTTTGTGAGTTACAATCTGTTAGCATAATCATAACCCTTGCATATCGAGCATATCACGTAGGAGGGCAACACGCATATTTTCATGTAAATGTTTTACGATTTTTACCGTTGCATCAAATTTTATTTTGCTTATGAGGTCACCTACAAAAATCTGCAAAGGGTAACCATACATATTTACTCGCATTTTGTAGCTATTACTTCAATGTATAAGCATGCTATGTTTGAAGAAGCTGACATTTACAGAACCGAAGTTATAAAAGAGGAGGTAGAATTTTTTGAATGACCCTCGAATACTAATTTACATAGGGGCCAGTAAATAGTTGTTGGCATGCCAAAAGGATAGGAGGGGCAGGGGTAACACTTTTCTTTGCACTATTTTGATTTTACAAATGATTATGTGCACTATTTCCTGATCGCATCACATAATTTAACTACGGTATGTGAATTACCTGTTTCTTCAACAACACGAGCTATTTTATATTTATAGGCCTAGTTTGGTTTGGTTCAAACCACCAAAAAAACGAATGTTTCCGATCCGACGGTACAATTCCGTGGACAGCTCTTTTCAACTGCATATTTCTATCTTCTGAAATATATTGTGCTCCCGGATTGTGCTTACCATAAAAGCCGTAAACAGAAGGAAAAATGCAAAACTGACAAGAAGAAGGTTGCGCATCACTTTTTTCTCACTCCAGTTATCGAGTTCTGTAGGACTTGAGTCCTCTTCCTGCACTTCAACATGCTTCGTAAGACCCGAGTCCTCTGCCTTAGTTTCCACATGCTTCGATTTTAAGTTCGTTGTCACGGTCGGATCATCGGGAGGTACAGCTTCATATTGTTTCTTCTTCTCCATGACTTTATGATTTTCCAGAGAAGGCGCGTACTGTGTTATTAATCCGAACTAAATTGCAAATATTCCTGCACAATATGTTCACATTTACAAACATAGAAAGTTTAATTGCGACCTTTATTCCTCAGAGTGATTTATCCAACATAGGTCTCTCAATCGTGCGACAACAGCTTTTTAACTACACAATTTAATATCCGAGGTAATGAACATTATAGGACTTTATTCTTCATCCTCGGGCCGTCGCGGCTATGAACTTTGTACAAAATGTTGTTTTAATTGACATTGATTGATTACGGTGATGTTTAGCTTCGCGATCAGAATTCGGAGTTTACTGTATTTCATAATTCACTATCAAATCTTTTTAAAATTAAGAAACTATTATTCCGTTTTCTGTTTGCAAATTCAAAGTTTACCCGGTGATATTGCACAGCCCAACATGTTCCACTTGCTTGAAGGGAGCGGTGGTGTCATCGATTGATACGAGCCCGCCTTATTCAATTGGGAGAACATCATGCATGCTTGACACGCATTCAAACCTAAAGTCTGCACAAAAAGTAACGCAGGTGTTATAAATACGCCTCAGAACTAATCATTGTTTTCGCAATATTTAAACATAGACCCTGTTCACATTAGGAAATTTTCTTCTTTTCGACGTACCTCGAACGAAGATTAAAAATCGTTTTTTCCTAATGTGTACGCAATTTTCTTCCTTCGACGAAGATTAAAAATGCTTCGTTCAACGAAGCTAAAAAAGGTTGTTTCGACGAAGGAATACTTCGTTCATTCAACGAAGCTAATTTTATAATGTGTACGCTCGCTTCGTTCGACGAAGGAAAGTGGTCATGTGACAAGTGACCTTCGCCGGCTTTAATAATAGCCGGGCGTTAATAGCTTCATCGAGCTTCGTTAATTTTCATGAAATGTGTACAGTGCAATGTCTTCGTTCGGTCTTCGTTCAGCGTAATGTGTACGCTTGCTTAATTAGTTAATCAAGCTTAACTTATCTTCATCGAATGAAGAAATTTTCTAATGTGAACAGGGTCATATAGAGAGGATGATTTATTTACTCGCATTTTGATACCCCATTTGTCAAATGTCGTTCAACAACACAGTAGTGCTTTACCCGAATTTAAAAGTTGCAGTTTACAGTGATCAAAGGTTATTATGCCAGCACTGTAGCACGTAAAGCCCACCATTATCTTCGCGCTTACTTCAAATCAATAGCTGCAACTTTTTAATTCGGGTATTTTTCTTTCAAAACACTGCTGAATTGTTAATATATTGAACAAAATTGGACAAATTGCAGGTATCAAAATGCGAGAAAATAACCTTCTCTTTATGCTTGAAATATTGTGAAACCAATTATTAGTTCTGAAGCTATAGGCGTATTTATAAGAACTGCGTTACTTTTTGTGCAGACTTTTATATGCTTTTACATCAACTTTTCAAATCGCAGCATATTTCATTCAATTGTGAATTTCTCGGTCACTCCGACTTCGTATTAGTCACTCCGACTTCGTATTGTTCTTTTGGTCTAGGCCTATAGCATGATGGGCGTTTGATGAGGTTTCAGCTAACATTTCCTTGTGTTTATTTAAAAAAAATGTATATACATTATGCATGTATGCATGTTGTTGTTTTTAAAAAACCTTGACTATATTTATATGACTATATTTATATGTATTATTATGTGCTATTTATAGGTATTATTATGTGCTATATTTTTATATTGTAATATTATTGTTTTGTCACTCATACGCCAGAATTGGCTGGTCTCTATATGTGAGAGTGTGACGTTAATCAAGATTAAACTAAACTACACTATTACACAAGATAGTGTGGAATGATAGGACTACGTGTAGCCAACAAAATGCTCCAAACGTTTATTTTGTTTTTAATTATTCATTGTATCCAAAGCTTTTAAAGCCTATAAACAGAAGGACCCCCAATGAGGTAGGTAGCTATATGCAATTTCCACCGGTTGTTGCTAAATATGACAACCCGTATAACAGCGATTTCGTGAATTCGCCAGTCATGTTTGAACGATATAATATAGCAGGCCCTATTATGCTTACCATAAAAGCCGTAAATAGAAGGAAAAATGCAAAACTGACAACAAGAAGGTTGCGCTTAACTTTACTCCCACTCCAGCTGTCCAATTCTGTACGACTTGAGTCCTCTGCCTTCACTTCCACGTTCTTCGAACGCCAGTCCTCTGCTGCCTTCATTTCCACATGTTTCGATTTAGAGTTCGTTGTCAATGTCGGATCATCGGGAGGTACAGCTTCATACTGCTTCTTCTTCTCCATGACTTTATGATTTCCAGCGCAAGCGCGTACTGTGTTATTAATCCGAACTAAATTGCAAATATTCCTGCACAATATGCTCACATTTACATGCACAAAAAGTTGAATTGCATCCTTTATATTCCGCAGAGTGATTGACAACAGGATAGACCTCTCAATCGCGCGACATTTCCGTGCAGACCTTATAACGACACATATCCAACGTAAAGCAGTGTCCGTTGCAAGCTGCAGCTGACTAATAAATGAGCATTAGCCCCTGTAAACCAATACGAACTATAGGACTTCATCCTCGGACCGTCGTGACTATGAACTTTGAACAAAATGTTGTATATTTAGATGACCATCACTGATTGATTACTGTGATCTCTAGCTTCGCTTTGAAATTCTGAGTTATTTATACTGCAACTCATAATTCACTACTCCCGATGCCAAAACAATACAAACTATTTTGTTTTATTATAAAACTATTATTATGGTTTGCCAGATGATACATAGGGCGACCATATTCCTTAAATTTGACAGAACTGGAAATAAAAGGTACAATTCCGTCTTCCATTAATTTGTTTTCCTCAAAAAAGGACCACAATGTCCGGGCAAATACAAGCATTTGTAGGACGTTTTTTATATTCTACCCATAGCCTGCATTCTGATTGTTGACAGAGGTGCTTCGTATTCTCCTTTATGACCAAAAGCAAAATAGTCATAATGGATTCACAATCAGCAGATCAAGTAATATTTTGCGAATAATTTTGAATGCGTATAGACTATGGAACTAAACTCAATGAAAAGGAAAGATTAGAATGACAAATATTTAAATGAAATTTCATATTGTCCAGCAGAATATTTAATTACTTCAACAAACAAAACAAAATGAATGAAACATATATCAGTAACAGCTTTAGTAACTGAAGTGCTAATGAGAAAGGTTTCATACATAAATAAATGCATAAATATTAAGTACGTATAAACACCAATCTCTTTTAAAACATGACCGTTCATAGAAATGCTATATATTTTCCTGTGCAGGGAAAATGTTTTACGGAGCTGAAAATACCGCCCCTCCAAGCAATGAAAGTCAAAATTTTAGCGCGCTGCTCAGCACAAATACTCATTTAAACATGTTAAAAGAGACCGAAATTCACTGAACTTCGGTGTAAATTTTCGCGCGCTCCGCGCGTGATTGTTTCTAGAAGGGGGTGGGGGGCATTACATGTATCCTTGGTCCCGGACGACACAACCTCTAGCTTCACCACTGCGTAATTTTCATACTTCAGGCATGAGAATGATCATCCATGAAAAAACCTTAAGTGTTTAAAAAAGCCTGAATAAGTGCGTGAAATTGGGCTTAGGCCAAAAGCGGGCTGAAATTAAACGAAAGTGTGGAAATTTTTGGACAACAAAAAAGCCTGAATTCAGGTTTAAACCTGGACATTCTCATGCCTGATTACACACCTTACCTGACAGGTATACCTGTACATAGGACCCCGGGTACAGACTGTCATATTGTACATAGTTGATATGTAACTTCATTTATAATTAAAGCTCAAAATTCTGGTCACTTCAAGTGGAACCAATCGGGAGGGGGGGGGGGCTTGTAATCGACTTTCGAAGTGACGGAGGTGCGGACAGCTGTTCAAAACTATAAAGGGGTCTTTCAATTTTACGACAAAAATGGAGTAATTCAGTGAGATGAGACCTGGCAAATGAGCTAGAATGTCGAGGTCCAAACCAGTGCCGACATACAAAAAAATAGTGTCGAATAGGGTAGTCTAAATTGAGTAAGATTTTGAAAAATTGTAGAAAAAATTACAAAATTCTGGTCATCTTAGAGACAAAAAAATATCATTTGATCAGAGCTTTGATCAAAAATTCAGCAGCTAAACATTGGGTTAGAGGGAGTTGAAAAATGGAATCATGGCCGCACATCCCCATCACCCATTTTCAGAGCCCCCACCATCACCACTATATGTGGAAGAGCCCCTCTATTATCATTCAAAGCCCTGATGGTTTACCACATTTATGGCGGCGGTAGCATTCAAATTTAAGGGGACGAGCTTATTTTTACATTTAATTAAGTCCGAAATGAAGGTAAATTTTGGTACCGGTATTTGGAACACCTATGAAAAAAATCACACTATGTTATGGCATGATTCCGTTATTTTTAACGTGATGAAATGCCACTTTCTTGGTGTCAGCCTAAACCCGTTTCCCCGACCCGTTCCTACCATCGCAAACACCTCCCTTTTCCCACCAGTCATTGTTGAGCACAGGTGTTAGACATACATGATTCAACATTGTTCGAGGGAGGTGGTGAGGCTCATTTACATTACCCGGTTGAAAGTGTCTCAACACTTTTGGCGAACATTGTAGTATATCATCATAATTATTACAATTGTTTCATGTGTAACCACCTGGTGTAACCTGAAAGAAATTCCCGCCATAATTATGTTTTGATGAAGGCAAGAGTGTGAAAATATGGATAGCCTATAGGCCAAAAAAAAGATGTTTGCTTGCCCTCAACCGACCGGCCCTATAAATTGTGGAAATCAGAAAAATGGTGTTTTTTTCTATTTACTGTATGCTGTACAAAAGAATACCGACCCTATTTTTGGAAATTCCTGCAAAGCTTTTTTTTTTCTTTTCAAATTGTTGCATTCTAAAGATGTAAAAGAATGTATTTTAGAACTTGTGTTCAACATTTTAGTTGTTTTGTAATATTAGTTGATTCATTTTGATACCAAAATTGTCTGATATTTCATATTTTGAGCCTTAATTAATACAAACAGTAGAGTTTGCTAGTAATAAAAAAAAGAAGAAAAAAAAAGAAATCCCGACCGACCGACCCAATTTTGAAAATTCATTTGAGGGCAAGCAAACAATTTTTTATTGGCCTAATGATAAAATTGAACGATTTACGCCCAATATTATTGGCCTCGCTATGAGTTTTTAAAATATTTTAAATAATACTCATAGCATTCAATAAATATGGGCTCAATCGATCGAATTTTATATTATTAGTGGCTATTTATTTTATTTTTTTAAACACGACCGCTATTGAAAATATTTACACAACATTTGAACACATGGCTGTCTTAAATCATACTTGATATGAGCCATTCAACACTTCTTGTAATACTACTATATAGTATTATGTCTATAATCTACATGATTCTAAATCAGAATAACAAAATAACTATTTAAAGGGTTGCACGACTTGCACGACAAAGTCGCCCATAGTCGTAGTAGCGGCTATTTGCGACTAAAAGCCGACTAGGACGATATCTATTGTATACTCAAGATAGACCTACATTAATAAGACACTATAAAACAATCTTGATTCAGAAGTTTGGCTAATTTTACACTAAAGCTGAAGTCGTACAACCTTGCTCAGGTAGCAACATTTGGACAGTATTTTTGTGGGACATGAGAGCACATCAGATATATCGAATTGGATTTTCCCCACAAATACCAGATAATTTTGATCTTTTTGGTAAAAAACGTGTAAAGGTCAAAATTTTCAATTGATCGTCGGCTTTTCATCCAGCTACATACACTTTTTAAAGTGTATGTAGTGTGGGGGTGGGGTGTATGTGTGTGGGGGTGTACCGTATGTACTTAAAAGTACTTGTCATTAGATTTATAAACTTTACTTTGAGGACTGTTAAATATCAACAATTTAAAAAAATATCAAATTTTAATAATTTGTCATAAAATTTGTATATCAGGAGGACATTCCTCGTATTCAGAATGCAATTCGATACGTCTGTTGTACTCTCAGCTCCCATAAAAAATACTGTGCAAACGTTAATATTCGATTCCTTAAAAGGTATAGCTGGTGCAACTATGCCAAATTTATCAAAATACTCATTTGTCAACAAATGAGTGAAAATAACAATTTGAGAAAATTTAAACAAATGAAATTTTTAAGAAGATATCTTAAAAGCATTTTGTTTTTCATCATTTGAATGACTTAAGAAATATCGTATTTTTTGTAGACACTGTGTTGTTTTACTTGGGAAAGTTGAAACTCCTATTAATTTTGCTCATTGGAATGGAAAATAAGGCACTTCATTATAGGGGAGAGCGGGGAGTGTTCGCCCTATTTTTTTCTGACCAGCCTAGCGATGTCAATTTTAAGGTTAGGGTTGACCTGATTAGCCCACGTGAAAGCCCTATGTCTTAGCTATATACGGCCACAATCCCAGACCTATAGGCCTTACAATAGCAACAGGATAGAGCAAACAAAAAAGTTTTGAAAAGTGGCGAACTTGCCCCATATTGGGGCAGGTTCGCCCATATGGTGGGGTAAGTTCACCCCAATCACAAAAAAGGTTTAAACATTGCATAACAATAACATATTCAATGCAAACATTTAGCAAGAGTATACAGGGCATTCATTCTCTTCTGGGGAGTCACTAAATTTGTTGCAGGGGTCGGGTCAGGGTAAAATGTAGGGGTCCAAAGTGAGCTTAAACGTATCATGTTTACAACTTCGGGGAGAAATGGATTAGGACATAAACTGTGGTAGGAGTAAAACCGATATCACATAACTTTAAAAAAACATGTTTTTCAGTAGTTTTACCTTGTTTAATGGTTTAATTATCAATATTTTGCATAATACGCTGATGGGGTAGGTTCGCCCTCCAGTTTGGGGTAAGTCCGCCCGGGGAAGATATAGGGTGAACATGCCCCATTCTCAAAAGGGCGAACGAGCCCCTTGTGCACATTTTTGTATTTTCTTCAGGGTATGGAAAACACAAATCGAATAAGGAGATTATAACTGCATTAAATCTTTGACAAATCCCATATGTTCCCAATACAGATTTCCATTAAAACCATCTGTATTTATGTATCAATGATAATACAACATTATGAATGCAAGAAAAAATTACGTTTTGGTGTAATTATTTTGTTTTGGCTGCAGTTCGATGAACACGTCCCTATATGTCGCGTAGCTAATATGAGAAATTTATAATGACCTATGTCACCTAATTTTGCCATCACCAAATTCCCTGATAGCCGTAGTGCTGAGAAACAAGGGGTGGGCGAACCTGCCCCTAGGGCGAACACTCCCCGCTCTCCCCTACACCTCGACCTCTATATCATTCAAAAACCATACAAAATTGATAGATACTAATGTTTTTACTCGGGGACGGGAAATATTTACATGTCCTCTGAACACGTCATTTGACAACGCCTAACCAAAGAATACTTTCATTATCCTTACAAAGGTATAAACATTGTCAGCAATGGATATTAATAAAACTATTTTTTCACAAGGTTCGCCATCGCAAATAATGAAGGAGACAAGTAAAAAAGTGACCCGCCCCTTAATCGAACCCTTGACGTCTGGTTTACGACACCAGTGCCTTAACCACTTTATTTGCGACGGCGAATTCTCAGTTTATTTTCTCAAAATGACTGAAATTCCAATTTCCTAGTTACTGGAAATAGTTTGGAAACGAAGTTAAATGTATGAAAAATCAGAGAATTCGCACAAGGAATGACCTCAAATTTAGAATTTTCGATTTGTAACTAAATGACAATGCCAATTATTTGCAGGAATTTTTCGCTTTTAGAAAGTCTTGATTTCCAGCGATCATGATTTGGAAAAAATCTGGAAATGCAAACTTTTCTTAGGGCATGTAGGGGGTGTGCATTTATTTTCCAAAGCCACTCCCCAAACCTCTCGAGCGGTGTTGCTTGTAAGCTGAACTGCATTTCACTGCTACAAGCTTGTAATCCGGGGGCCAAATTCTCGTAACAACATCCCAAGGTATATCTTAGAGGCGCTTAGAGGGTGTGTACCATCCTCCATGTACTCCGTGTCCATGTTGCCGTTGTGACCAAGGCCACTCGGCAGATGCGAATACAAAGGCTTTTGTCTAACACACGCGTCACGTCACGTCACGTCACGTCACGTCACGTCACGTCGCGTCACGTCGCGTCACGTCACGTCGCGTCACGTCGCGTCACGTCACGTCACGTTGATATCTTCTTAAAAGTTACAAACAAGTCATACGGATTCAGTTCACGATTTCGTTTAGTTTTTCCCGGGGTGTTTCCGCATCGAACCCGTCATTATCCCAGGCCCACAGTGAAATGGTTATCGGCGTGGCGATTGCTGACGGCCGCACACCACCAAATAAGCCCCATCGAAATGCACGTAAAAGGGCAAACAGATTCGCGATTTTACCTTCCATGAATTTCCAGACACGATCATTTATTTAAAAAATGACTTTTTTCTATGGCAAAATATTTACTTGTATTTGTATGAAAAAATATTCCTTATTAATTTTACTTGGCCTATACAAATGTAGGTCCTACCAGCTTTAAACCACGTTTTTGGTAACATTTATTGTTGACCTCAAAAGACAACCGAGACGAGAGCAAATATCCCCTACTGCGAATTATATGACCAGCTATTTACACCGCCATCAAAGAAGACCAAATAATACCGCATCATATACCTCACAGATTCTGCAAAAATGGCTAACGTGTTTTATAAGTCTGAAACACGCGAATGAGGTAGCTTATTTTGTTTTGATAGGCCATTTTCACGTGTGTTTCAGTGGGAGCATTATTTAGTGGTGTGCGCACTGTACGTAGCCTCCGTCGCAGGCTACTCGTGTTTTTATTACACTCATAGTTTGAGAAAAGCGAAAACGCACCGCCTGCAAAAGAGGCTACACTAAACTAGGATACGGGCTGTGGTTTAAAAGTAGTTCCAGCAATCCCGATTATTTTATTCATTGAAGCTTTGCTGTGCTTTGCGGCATTGATGAAAAGCTGGAATTCCATGGACTATTTCAAGGACTATTTATCACGTAGGGAGATAAGGGTAATTGTGGAGTTAATAATTTTTTATTTTGATAACATTTCAACGTGACGCGACGCGACGTGACGTGACGTGACGTGACGTGACGCGACGCGTGTGTTAGACAAAAGCCAATACAAAAGACTAAGACAACTAGACTACCGAGGCGGTGACATGTGACTCGAGGTAAAATGAGGCGACTGACTCGAGTGATATTCAGCTGACTCGACTCCATTGATTTTGTACAGTGATAGAAG
The DNA here is from genome assembly GCF_039555335.1 of Amphiura filiformis. Lineage (NCBI taxonomy): Eukaryota > Metazoa > Echinodermata > Ophiuroidea > Amphilepidida > Amphiuridae > Amphiura > Amphiura filiformis. Next base: position 11,900,344 of record NC_092633.1, on the reverse strand, counting down.
TAACTTGATTTGACTTGAGCTAAAAAAAATAGGCCACTAATGATATGACTCGAGCCAAATTTTTGGAGAGACATTACCCCAGAGGTGTCTCAGATTTTTAAACCTGCTATACCTCCATGATCAGTATAAAAGTAGCCGTGGTATGTAACTTAGGATATAATACGAGAATTTCGCCACCGGATAGGATATTTGATAGCATCCGTAATTAAAGCACGACAACGTCGAAAAATACATAATACTGTGTCCTCAGGCTCTGCCGGACCGTTCCGACCTGCATAGGTGTGTCATCACGCATATACACGCTTCTTCTTCTTCTTTGTGATACTTCTTCAAGAGCTGCTATTGTTTAATACAAGTCTTATAAATCAACAGGATCAACAGTTCCAAGATAGTTTCCAACATGCAACTCTTCATCTTTTGCCTTTTTCCACTTGAACATGGCCAGGCTACTGAAAGAGGCCCTGCTTTTCATGCTACCTCGAGGCGTTTTAATCCTTCTCTTCAATTCCGTTACGTAATATCCAGCCATTCCGGTAAACAAGAACAAGGTAAGCACCAAACACTTGGTCCAAATACACAAGAAGTTGCTATACGCAAATGACATGGTGAATCCGGCAGATTGCCAGAGACGGTAGTTTGAAAAGGCTGGTTCTTGATTATATGGGAATAGCACTCCGTAGTACGCTGAAATTCAATATGGATATTTACTAGTGTTAAACCCTGCAATTGTTAAAACCAAAAGCGACCTAATAATGGCGAAATTTGACATAATATTCAATGTTGTGGAAGTATGTCTGTATGGACGTTCTCTTCGTTTTAGCCATTTTTTCACATGAAAGGAATACCTAATCAAACTGCCTGACCGAACTTGGCTGGCCAGACCTTGATTGTCAATGAAACTTCTTTTATAAAACCAAACTATGACTTTCTCTTAAGAGTATTTTCGATTTAACTAGCCAAAAAGCCATTTTGTCACCGCTTCGGATATCGGATACTTATTATTGACTTTGTCACACTTATTATTGACTTTGTCACACTTATTATTGACTTTGTCACACATATTCCGGTTAATAATCACGGATAATAACTAGCAAGATAAGAGTGATTTACGTCCTTACCATTCATCTGTGTTTGCCATATAGCATCTGAAAAACCCCATAATCCGGCAATGATAAAATACACTGGCTTGTCATCAGTAGGCTCCCATACTACCATTACTATCATAAGAACGACATTGGCAACTGCGGCAAGCGTAAATTGCGGTATTCTACCCGTGTATTTCTCGACACGACCAGCAATGAATGACGTAGCTGCATCGACCACACCAAAGAAGATCATGACGTATCCGACCCACTGAATACCAATTTTACACGTCACAAACGACTGGTAAAGTAAAAAGGAAAATTTTAATTAGGTTTAGCATTTGGTTCTCAATTGATAGCAAGTGCTCAATATAACGCAATGCAGTTTTACCATATCACGGGTTCTCAATTAGTAAGTACTCAATATACAGCATAATGCAGTTTTACACATCCCGGGTTCTCAGTAGTTTTACCAAACCCCGGGTTCTCAATTAAAGCCATATTGTACCATTTTCTCACGAGCCCACCCTCAATTTTTTCAAGAAATCTAGATTTTTACACTAATACAATGTACTTTGATGAACTAAGATACCGTACAAAATTCGTAAGCTATAATATGCTGTATTTCTGACAAAATCTTAGATTTAATAATAAACCCTCTTTTCAAACGTGTTATTATTGTGATCGAAACATTAGTCGAACGCATACGCGATACCTATATACCGGTGTGCGGGAAGGTCATAACACATCAAAAGAACCTAACTCAGTCACGATAGACAGAGTAACACGCATTGGTGACATTATGCGCTGGTATTAAATAACGATTTTCTTTGTTTTGGCTCTGTTCGGGTCGAAATAAAAATGGACATCTGACGGTGAAAACTAACATTTTGTGGAAAATATAAATCTATTTTTATGGAAATGTTACATGGTTTTAGCAAGTGTTCAAAACAACATAATAGTAGGTATGTCACAGTGGCTGCACAATAATTCTGTCATACTGTGCACGCATACATAACAGTGAATCAAAAAGCGCGCGGATCAAAGTTGGCCAATTTTTGAAAACATACATGTCAAAAAACGATTTCCTCGTTATGTTTCGTTGATCACAATAATTTGTCTTTTTAATATATGGTAGGTGAAACATTTCCTAAATCACTATCAACTCCGCCGAAATTAAACACTGCCTAGTTTAAGAGTTAAGACCTGTTTTATGAATTTTTTTAGATCGTCCATAAATCAAGAAATATAGGTCTTTCGAAATAGAGGACCTAGTACCACCGGTCTGAAATACCAGTGTTTGTTATCATGTATTGTTTTTCCTTGGACAATGAGTGAAACACTTCCCTATACCAATTGAAAACTCGGTGCACTTAGGCAATTAACTGCAGTTTCTTTATTCAACATCACAGCAGGTTCATATTTGACAAAATCATGCTGTATGAACAAAACATAAATAAAACATTGAAAAAAGTAAAAATTACATATGCCTAATTAACATAAGAATGGCATAAATATATAATTAGATGTAATTAGCTAATTTGCATAATTAATGACTTTTGTGTATTTTTGTTACCAAATGAAAGAACTTTGGGTACTTATGTGTGCAAAAAAACCGCATCCTCATATCATGTACGGTTCTCTGTTGGCATTATTTTTGCATATTAATTAGCTGGACTTAGTCATTTTTAAGCTTTTATTTGTCTGCAGATTGGTCAAAATGGCTAAAATTGTATATTTGGTGGATTTATTACATTTATTCGAGGAGAGATATTTTAATCTTGTTTTCTTTAACGAAGTCCGGAAAGATATGCAATTAATCTGTGATACTTAAATCAATGCTACCTTTTCAAGTAAGTGTCCGAATAAGTATTACAAATCCCAAAAATTACCATTTTGCCATTTATAGCAATTTGTGGCAGGTTTTCACCGATTTCCGGGTATCTTCAATTTGACGTTACATCACTTTGCATTATCCGATTTTAATTCTGTTTTTGTTTTTGAAGCATTCATAACGATGATTCAATTAAAAGCGTCAAATAACATGTTTCTGCTGCGCTTATTTTTGGGGTGATATACCTAATAATAGTCTTAGCACATGCCGAGTTCTCAATTAGCAAGTGCTCAATATAACATAATATATTCTCGCTTCAATGTAAACACACCAAATTGACACCGGTTAGTCTACGTCTTAAATCCACTGTAGTTGGCATGGAAGCCAATCGGATTCTTGAGCGTGCTGAAAAAGCTTTAACCAACGAAAGGATTCGCCAGACTAACTTTACCATCTCATCTTTAGAGAGAAAAATCGCCGATTTGAGAGAAAAACTGAGCTTAGAATTACCCGCGAATGTGTACCAGGAAGTAACATCTTTTACCCAGCATGCACAGCTCTCTGAACATGAAAGAAGTAAATAAAGACATATCGGAAAGTACGATCGTCTGAAGGAAAAAACCAACAAAGAAAATGTTATCATCAGCGCAGAAGAAAAGGAAGAGGAGATTAAAAGAAAGGAAAAATGGGTGATAAACATCTCTGACAGAGCCCTAAGTGAGGATGAGAGAAATTTACTTTCCAGAGGCTTAAACTTCGCCGTAGCACCGAAAGACATCCCGGTTGCCGAATTCGTCACCTGTACCGAGTCGGCATGCAAGTTGTTGAACGATCCGAATGAGGCAGAAATCGTGCAAGCGGAAGCGATTAGAGTCTTGAAATCTTGCAAACCTCCTAAAAGCAACATCACCAAGGGTGAACGTGTGGCGATTAAGACCTTGAAATGTGACGAAAACATCGTTATTTTACCAGCAGACAAGGGTAAGTCTACAGTTGTTATGAATAAAACCGACTACATCAAGAAGAGCAATGATCTTTTAAATGACACCAACACCTATAAGAAATTGAAACTTAATCCTACCAACAAGCACAAGAAGAAACTTGTTTCTATGCTCACTCAACTGAAAGATCATGTAGTCTCGGAAGATGACAATGGAAAGGTGATGGCTCTCTCCAAACACGAATTTTGGAAATTGTACTCGCCCTCAGAAACCACCGCCAGGTATTATGGGCTGCCCAAAATCCACAAAGCTACCATACCTCTCAGACCTATCATCTCCAGTATTGGTTCTATCACATACGACACTGCCAATTTTTGTGCCAAGATCATTTCACCGCTTGTTGGGAATACTCCTTACCATATCAAGAACACATTGGATTTTGTCAACAAAATAGGGGTCCTCAAACTTGGCGATGATGAGGAATTGGTTTCGTATGATGTAACAGCACTCTTCACCAGTGTTCCTGTTGAGGAGGCTTTGGACATAATCCAACCTAGACTTGAGAACGATACTACCCTTCATGAAAGAACTAATCTTAATCCTTCCCAGATTGTGGAATTACTTCATTTTGTGTTGACCACCACCTACTTCACCTTCCAAGACCAAGTTTACCAACAAATTGAGGGCGCTGCGATGGGCTCTCCATGTAGCCCGCTGGTTGCCAACATCTTTATGGAAGCATTTGAAGAAGAGGCGATCAACACTTCACCCGTCAAGCCCTCTTACTGGGGAAGATATGTTGATGATACCATGGTGGTATTGAAGACAGACGACATCGACACCTTCACACGTCATCTGAATAGTGTCAACCCGGCGATCAAATTCACCATTGAGAGGGAAGAAGATGGCAAACTTCCGATGTTAGACACTCTGCTACACCGCAAGCCAGATGGTTCCATCAAAGTGACAGTTTACCAGAAACCAACTCATACCAACCAGTACTTGTCCTCTGAGTCGCATCACCCACTCCAACACAAACTGTCTGTTGTTCGCACACTCATGCACAGAGCCGATACCTGTATTACGGAGGAAGCCGACAGGATCAATGAGAAGAACAACATTAAGAAATTCCTCAGAATGTGTGGTTATGGAGATTGGGTTTATAACGTCGCCCAACCTGCCACAGCTCCTGATAGACAGCATGTCATCAAAGACAAACCCCATGCAGGGAGCATTGTTGTCCCATATGTTCGTGGTGCGTCGGAAGCTCTGCGGAGAATTTTCAGCAAGCGCAGTGTGTCTGTACACTTTAAACCTGCCAACACACTTCGCTCGGCACTTGTTGCGCCAAAGGACAAGATACCCCCTGGTAAATGTTGCGGTACAGTTTACCAGGTCAGCTGCAATGACTGCGACTCGGCTTATGTTGGTGAATCTGCCAGACCGCTTAACACCAGGATCGCAGAACATCGCAGACCCAGTACCACTACTTCTCCAGTTGGTGACCATCAAAAGGCAGGTCACAGCATTGAGTGGAAAGACGTCAAAATACTTGACAGAGAAACGGATTGGTTCCGGAGGGGCGTTAAGGAATCCATTCACATCAGGACCAGCAAAAGTGATTTGAACAAAGACCAGGGCCGCCACAGACTCTCCGGAGCTTACAACTCTTTACTGCGTCAGAGCATGTCACGTGACTCACGTCACGGTTCGACGGTCTCTGACCAGTAACAAGCATCATTCACCAGTCCATCTATACCGAGTGAACAAGAAACAGTGTTACGTTTCGAAAGCTCTCAGGTGAGCTCATTTTCCGCTTTGAGTAATAGTTTAATTTCACTTCATCATAACATAATACAGTTTTACCACATCCCGGGTCCTCAGTTAGCAAGTGCTCAATATAAGATAATGCAGTTTTACCACGTCCCAGGTTCTCAATTACCAAGTGCTCAATATAACAATGCAGTTTTACCACATCCCGGGTTCTCAGTGAGCAAGTGCTCTATTTAGTATGATGCAGTTTCACCACATCCGGGTTCGCAGTTAATAAGTGCTCAATACAACATAATGCAGTTTTACCACATACCGGGTTGTCAGTTAGCAAGTGCTCAAAACAGCAATGTAGTCTTACCGCGTCCCGGGTTCTCAGTTAACAAGTGCTCAATATAACCTAATGCAGTTTTACCACATCCCGGGTTCTCAGTGAGCAAGTGCTCTATTTAGTATGATGCCGTTTCACCACATCCGGGTTCGCAGTTAATAAGTGCTCAATACAACATAATGCAGTTTTACCACATACCGGGTTGTCAGTTAGCAAGTGCTCAAAACAGCAATGTAGTCTTACCGCGTCCCGGGTTCTCAGTTAACAAGTGCTCAATATAACCTAATGCAGTTTTACCACATCACCTGGTTCTCAATTAGCAAGTGCTCAATATAACCTAATGCAGTTTTACCACATCACCTGGTTCTCAATTAGCAAGTGCTCAATATAAGATAATGCAGTTTTACCACGTCCCTGGTTGTCAGTTAGCAAGTGCTCAAAACAACATAATGTAGTCTTACCACATCCCGGTTCCTCAATTAGCAAGTGCTCAATGTAACATAATGTAGTTTTACCACATCACCTGGTTCTCAGTTAGCAAGTGCTCAATATACATTGTAACACAATGGAGTTCTAGCACTGCCGGGGTTTCAGTTAGCAAGTGCTCATACTGTATAAAATAATGCAGTTTTACCACATCATGGGTTTTCAGTTAACAAGTGCTTAATATAACATAATGCCATTTTACTACATCCGACTTTTTTTATTATTATTAAGTGCTCAATAATAACATAATGAAGTTTTACCAAATCCCGGGCACACAGTAGGCCTAAGCAACTGCTCATTATAATATAATGCAGTTTTACCACGTCCTGGGTTCTCACTTAGCAAGTACTCAATACAGCATATAGTGCACAGCCTGGGTTCTCAGTTAGCAAGTGCTCAATGCAACAATGTAGTTTTACCACATCCTGGGTTCTCAGTTAGCAAGTGCTCAATGCAACAATGTAGTTTGACCCCATCCTGTGTTCTCAATGCAACAATGTAGTTTTACCACATCCTGGGTTCTCAGTTAGCAAGTGCTCAATGCAACAAAGTAGTTTTACCACATCCTGGGTTCTCAGTTTGCAAGTAGTGCTCAATATAACATAATACAATATTACCACATTTCGGGTTCGCACTCAGCAAGTTCTCATTACAACATCATGCAGTTTTACCATATCCCATGTTCTCACTAATAGTACTCATTATAATAGTAGGCATGTGTACATATTAAGTACTCACTACAACATAGTGCAGTTTTACCACATCTCGGGTTCTTAATTTGCAATTACTGTTATAGTACTCAATAAAACATATAACATTAATAAGGCACTTTTATTATATGACATCCCGGGTTCTCACTATATAATAGCACCGTACTGACATAGTACTCAAACAACAAAATACAGTTTTACCACATCCCGGGTTCTCAGTTACAAGCGCTCAATGTAACGTTGCCCGTTTATAGCCAGTACACAAGGTCGCAAACACATATCTTAGGTTATCTCTACTATACATTATTGTTTGGGATAAATGGTAAAGTTTGGGTTATAAGGTTGAAAGTGGGCACAAGGATTTCAGGCGTACAATGTAGTTTAAACAAAACCTGGTTTATTGAGTAAGGTTTGAGGCACTGTAAATACATAGGATATTCATCAAAATGTAGAATATGCTGTATTACCCAATTAGCGCCCGGGATGCTTATTAAACTTATGAAATGTAAGTTACAAAGGGGAGATTTCACTGATATATTATTCAAAATACATTATCTGAAATCAAAATCATCATTATCCTAAAGTGGAAAGTTTAGAAATTTATTTCATTCAGCTCATGATCGAATTAAGTTGTAAATAGCACTTAGTTCGTTGTGACTCCCAATAGTTAGAGCGCTTATTAGAGGAGGGGTGCTTATTAGATCGAATACGGTATGCCAATATTTCTGTCAATGATATGCTTAATGGTACATCACATTCAATGACTTTCAAATGGTGACAGTTAACTCATACTCCTTCATCATTGTTAATGTATTAAATCATTTTTAATGTATCCAATAATGAATTGATTCAAAAGCAAGCTTATTCCTTGATGTCATTATTAAATTATTCGCTGTCAATGATTAACATATTGAAGACGCAGTATTCATTTAAAATCGTTTAAATCACCCGTTCTTGATAGACTTGATCAACACGCTCTAAATAAAAATTACTCAATGTTGAGTAAAAAGGGACCAGAGCAACAAAATGAGTCACGTAGGACTCAATATGGTGTAAAGAAAGTGCAACAATTTTCACGTATCTTTTTGCCTTCAGTTGCACCTCCTCCATATTTTGATGTAATTGTGCGTTTTTTGATAGAATCATATGTTAACAACGTAAATACATCAATTACCTTTGTAAAATCCCCTTGCACGTAAGCTTGTTCCAAACCGTTAAAAATAGTAAGCGGAATGAGCAACATGACGCGTCTGTCCATCATCAGACCCAAAGTGGCGCCAACTAGTTCCATGGTGTCCCTGTTCTTGTTTTTTGTGCTTTGTTTTATGGGATCCAAGCAGAAAACGATTAAAAGAGCTGAGCATGCACCACATCCTGTGTATAAAGCTGGTTGGGAGAAAGTAGAGGACGTTAGAGGCATGGACGTCGAACAGGGAAGTAGCAAGCGGGTGGGCAGGGTGGACGAAGTCCAGGGCCAAGGGATCAGGGGCCCCAAGCAAAAGCGAGGGATACGGCTGATAAAGGAGAAGTTAAAAGGGCTCCAGACTGCTCCTTGTCCATGGGCTCCCGAGGTTCTTGCTACGTCCCTGACGTCGGAATCCCGGAGTTAGCGAAGTGGAAAACTGAAAGTGAGGCCAAAGATGCAAATTAAACACGCCCAATTATGCAAAGTTAACTATAAGGACTATCTAGCTGAGACTTATTATACATACTGTAGTACAAGCACAATAGAAGTATAATTAGGGTTAATTTCTTTTTAACTCTCTAATTACTCATGCAGATTAAAATCAGCAAAATGCTAAACGTAATATAATTTTATTGTACTCGTACTACATATGTACCAAGTCTCAGCTAGATAGTCCTTACACTTACAGTTACTTGGCAAATTAACATCTTTAACCTCGCTTTCAGTTTTCTGTTTAGCTAACTCCGGTTTAATTGGAGTTAACAGAGCCAAACGCCGCCAACGGCAGCGAAGTGGTCAATTACGAAAAATGTTAATTGACTATTGTTTTATTAATTGTACTAATTTGTAAACCTGCCATTCAAATATGTACACTGTTAATCGTCAGTCACGGACATATGGAAGAACAATGATTATATTGAGCATTGGGCACGTTTTACCGTGAATAAATAAAGCTATTGTTATAATTATTATATTAATAATAACTTCACTTTGCCCAAGTGTGTGTTCTGACCAATAACTTAGTGCAAAAAGAGCATATTTTTAAATATTAATTGTTTGAGCTAGGATTTCACTTTTATATCAAAGAAATATTTTCAAAATTATACAACTGAAAAATGAAATCACTTTAACGAACCTATAACAATGTTGGTGAGATCTTTGGGCGGTTTAGTTTCCTCGCAGATGCTCGTTGTATTGCCATAGCCACTGTCGCCTGATAAAAAAAAGGAAACATAAAAACAATGAAAAATAAACAAAAATAATTTCATGATGACAGCAATCACTTGGTCATTTTACTTCGTTTGTGTTACTCCTTTCTATATCAAGACTAAGCAATGCGTAAAGGACAGTTATAGTGGTGACAGGTTGTCGTGTCGCCAATTTAGCGGTTGACTTCCCATTTGAAGCACTGCGTATCCTGGTTGGAACCAATAAGTTCAAGCAGGGCAAATTGCTGACATAATGGGGAGAATTGATATTGTGGCTGACCTAGTTAGATATGAGAACTTTCACACCAAGGTTATGTGGTTTAACGAAACGTCGAAGGCTTACATCGACTGTATGCGTGGTATGATGCCCTGGACATGCTGGATGTAGTTTGTATACCCCCAGATTCTCGGTGCTTCGCTAAAATACATCCTACAGCTCTGGTATGGCCCGGATTTTTAATACGGTGGGGGCTGAAGTCATCTTCAGGCCTTACAATTTTTGTTCCAACGTTTTACCAGAGCTTTCTGGCCAACGACACCGACGAAGATGAGAGCGGTGATGACACTGATGACGAGGATGATTGTGTGACAACTATTTCATTTTCAACAATTCTCTAAACATACCTTTTTTATTTCAATAAGTGCAATATTACCTGATTGGCAAGTCATTGCCATGATTGACCCGCATTCAAAACTTGATTGTGTTGTTTCATCGGCATCTTGCTTATGTGAGAAAACCAAAGACGATATAAGATTGCCAAGGACTTGGCTTGCTTGGAAGAAAAGGAAAAATATTCCAAAGAATCGACTGACTACAACGTCACGGGTTTCTTTTGTCATTAATGAATACTTTATGCCTGTAATAAAAAAAAACCAAAAAAAAAACACACGAGAAACAACGTGATATATATGGGAAATATGATTCTGCAGAAAGGAAATCTAACAAATTTTTGGCCTTATTATGTTCCCACGTGCATGCACTCATAGAATTATTTGTTGGGCTTAGGCCTATTTTAAATTTTGAGGTAACCGGCTGTTTTCTGATTATGCCATAACCAATGAAAACAGTTTTATGCAATGCTAAATTAATATCATTTGGTTAGTTGAATGGGTTATAACAACTGAATTGATTAAAAAATAAATTGACACAACATTGAGTGTGGTAGTTCTGTTCATAGTGTATTCATAGTGTAGCAAACTTCATCCCAGAATGGTTATTCGTGTCGAGTCGAGCCAATTTTCGAGGTATCTTTGTTGGGTAGGCCCGGGGGTAGGCAAGTAATATCAGGGTTCTTTTTTAAGTTATCCACACTTATTTGAATAAGTTGTATATATAACAAGGCAAGAAGGTCGTTTCTTATTTGGAACTCCATATTTGCAACTGAAATCCTCACTATGAGAGTTTCCGGCCTCAGCCCTCCCGGGCTTGGGGCCTTGATGTTAAAGCCCTGACGGGCTGGAGGACCACAATAATATGTGAATAATGCATTTATGAAGATCATAAGATCAAACGGTTATTTTCTTTTGCATTAAAACGATGTCGGTCGGTTTCCCAATTTCAAGTCTGTTTAATGGAAAATATGGGGTAATGTATATTTGGGGGAATGAGAATTAATGTAAAGAATGTTTAAAATGTCACTGTACAAGCATATTGCAATTGCGCATTTTCCCTCGTTGACACACACTTACCAACAGTTGTTAAATAAGTAGATTGTGCAGCCCACAAAGGTGCTCCTGAAAGACCAAGTAAAACGGACGGCGGGATCAACGTGTACCATGTTGGGTAAAAATTGGAAGCATAGTAAATGGTATAACAGCACATCGAAGTTACCAACGTCCATTTGATGCTTATGTGTTTGATTACAAATGATGGTACAAATAGAGCAGAGAAGGTGATTGTACCAAATATAGTTGCGAGAGAGGCTACACCTAATCCGTGGTCACAGTTTATGCTGCTCTGAAGATTTGATAGTCCCTGGAAAATAATAGCAAAAATATATAAGTGTTTGAGCATAACGATCACTTTTGATTATATTTTTTGCGGAATTGCCATTGCAACATTTGCGCGCCTCTTCACAATGTTTGATGTGATCATTTATTATTATTTATTTATAATGTTCAATTATAGACTTGAATAATACCAAGAACTATCACTATAAACTGTATATACACATATAGTTTCTAGCAATTTTCAACATAGATTTCCGTTTCTATATCAAATTATTAATCTTTTTCTGTTTTTTTGTGGTAGATTTCATTCTATAAACTGAACATTTGTGTGAAAATTGAGGGCGCTATTTACATATATTTTAAATTTGAATTTGAAATGAGTTATACTTTACATTTCATGATAAAAAGTTTTTGGAAAATTCCCTTGTCATTTGTTAGTCTGTTTGCTGGTATTTTAATACCATTTTACAAGTGTCTGCCCTTTGTAAAGATGCAAACAAGATTTTATATATAAACAGCGCCACCATTGTTCAATTTTTCTTTAAAATGACCAATTTTACATGCCATCAAACAACCATGCATACACTGTAAAAACAGTGTTTAGAAAGTGGTGGCAAGAATGTGTGTAGAAACGTTATATTTTGAATATGGATGTCAGATGTTTAGAAATTAAACACCATCACTGACCAATGTTTGACACATGATGTTTAGCGAAAAACATGTTTACAAAGTGGTGGCAAAATTATGTTTAGAAAAGTGTTTAATCGCTAAACACTGTTTTTACAATGTAATGATTAATTGAGTAACAACGATTGCAATCTGGTGGCACCACTATGAAAAACATGCCCTTATTCTTTCACAAAAGGAGGGTGAATTTCATAATGGGGTTATCTGAATGGATGAATCTACATCCTCATGTGTCCTGTTATTGGGTGTCAGCGCCATAGCCGTTTGATTGTTTTATTGCGCAGTCCTGTTATCTTGGCGTCATAATTAGTAACACCATGATAGAAATTCGCTTGTTTTATATCGCAGTATTGTTATTAGGTACAAACGTGTCATAATTTGTAGCACCATAGGCGTTTGTTTTATTGTACGTTATGTGCAATCCAGTTATTGGGTGTCATAATTGGGTAGCGTCATAGGTGTGCGATTCCATGATTGCGCAGTCCTCACTCCTGTTATTGGGTGTCATAATTGGCAGTGCAATATGTGCTTGATTGTTTTGTTGCGCAGTCTAGTTATTGGGTGTCATAATTGGGTATGGTTACTGCAGTCCAATTGTCGGGTATTATAATTAGGTAGCGTAATAGGTGCTTGCTTGTTTATTTGCGCAGTCCTGTAATTGGGTGTCATAATTAGGTAGCGCCATATGTGTTTGTATTATTGCGCAGTCCTGTTATTGTGCGTCATAATTGGGTAGCGCAAATGTTTTATTGCACAGTCCTGTTGTTTGGTGCCATAGTCATAATAATGGTAGCGCCACAAGTGTTTGATTGTTTTACTGCGCAGTCCTATTGGGTGTCATAATTGGGAAGCGCCATATGCGTTTGCTTGTTTTATTGCGCAGTCATGTTATTGGGTGTCATAATTGGGTATATGCTACTTGTTTTATTGCGTAGTCCTATTGGGTGTCATAATTGGGTAGCGCCATAGTGTGCAGTCCTGTTTTGGGGTGTCATAATTGGGTAGCACCATATAGGTGCTTGCTAGTTTTATTGCGCAGTCCTGTTATTGGGTGTCATAATTGGTAGCACCATAGGCGTTTGCTTGTTGACTTTATTAAATGCCAACGAATGATTGATTGATTGAAGTGGAGACAGAAATCTCTTCATTTGCCATTTTAACCTTACCATATAATAATTTGATTACTGTAATTGATAACCGGTAAGATTAGGCAATGGAATAGATAAATTGATGACTACTGTATACACAGATTTGATAAGAATTGTTGCGTTACTATCACTCAGTATTGTCATTATGGTATTCGTTTCAACGGTCTATATCCGCTAGCCCTAAGGTGCACGAGTCCTATGTGCGTGAGTCCGAAACGTTTGGTATACCCTAACCTTAACCTATTAGTATTTAGTGGCGTACACTGCAAAACAGATTTTAGCAACAACACTTAATAAAAATTAAGACTTTTTAAACAAGATAGTGTTTAAATACATATTTTAAACACTATCTTGTGTTAAAAAACAAACATCTTCATATTTCTAAACGTGTTTTGGTGTTTATAAATTAACACCCCTATACCTTCACTGTACAAACAAGTGTTTATGAAGTGTTAAAGTGTTTATTAAGTGTTGCTCTGTTATGCAGTGTATAGCTAAGGGGGAAGGGGAAACTCCCCCATGTGAGAAGTCCCCACCCCATCCAATCCGATTTTCCCCTCCCGAGTGATGCTGGCTGCCCTAATACTTAAAGATTTGTAGGCTTTTTTTAAAATACTTTTTAGCCCAATTTTTACCCCTCTTGAAGGTTGCCTTGCCCACCTTTGCTGCCCTCGGAAGTCCTGCATGGCTGCGCTATGCTGCCTATAACACCTACCCTAACTTTCTGACTAACGACTCACGAGTCTTGGACAAGAACCTGCACACCGTTTTATCCTAGTCTAAAACCACTTATTGAACATTCTAAGCCTATTTTAAGGTGATCTCAAATTAGCTCACGTGGGTATCTTTCACACCACCACCACCACCACCATATAGGATTGCCACATCACATCAAAGAATCAACTTTGATGGCATTTCGACTCCAACTTTGAGATTAACTTTGCGAAAACAAACTAGAACAGGAAAATTGCGAATAGCCAGACTAGAGAATCGGGTTGAATAAAAAAAAATAAAAAAAACCCAAAACAGCTTTTATTGAATTTCAAAAATATACGATACATATTAAATATTCTACTGTATACATGTATACCAATGTTACACATTACCAATGTGTGTACACAGTAATTAAACTTTTTTCTCACGATTTTCAAGATTTAGTTTAGGGTAGTTCGATTAAGGGCAATTATTTTGGGCCCATATGCATTGTAGCTAACTATACCAAAGAATTATTCCGCGCGGTTGGATAGGTCATACTATGCAGATAACCTTTCGTCATTGGTTTGGTTGTTATCGTGGTTTACTGGTTTAGGCCTAGTGACAAGCACGTAAGCCACTACGTACTTCCGGTATACTGAGTCAAAAGAATATTCATCATGGGTCACCACGGGCAGCGTCAACACTGGGGGACATGGGGAAATTTTCCTGAATCTATAATAGTATGGGATTTAACTTCAATCACTTTTTGCAAACTTCAACAATCATTTTTTGCTAACTTCAAACCCTTTTTTTTGCTGCTAACTTCAAACCCTTTTTGCTAACTTCAAACTATTTTTTGGTAACTTTTGCTGGCTTTTACGACGGGAATTCATAACAATTAGTGGGTTTTTAGCGGGTTCACCGTCGGACAAGTTTAGAACTGTTAAGCTTTCATCAGTAGTAGCTCTGACTTCTTCAGGACAAAGTAGGCCTACCTAAGAGTGAGATGCATGTAGGCCGCCCTTGTTTACTGATAGTTTCTGAAATGAGTTGTTCACTGAAGACAGTCCTTGTTCAGAAAACAAGCAGACCTCGCCTATCTGCTAAATTTAAAGGTTTGGTGGCTCTGAAAAGAAGAACTGTAAAGCTTTTGTCAGTAGTAGCTTCAGTGAACGGCTCTTTTCAGAGCCACCAAACCTTTAAATTTAGCAGATAGGCGAGGTCTGCTTGTTTTCCGTTGACAAGCGGCAGTCTTCAATAAACGGCTCTTTTCAGAGCCACCAAACCTTTAAATTTAGCAGATAGGCGAGGTCTGCTTGTTTTTTGTAGACAAGGGTCAGTCTTCAGTGAACGGCTCTTTTCAGAGCCACCAAACCTTTAAAATGAGCAGATAGGCGAGGTCTGCTTGTTTTCTGTAGACAAGGAGCAGTCTCCATCCAGTGAACGGCTCTTTTGAAAGCCACCAAAACCTTTTAAAAAGTTTGCATGTCCCTCATGGTACACCGTAATACCCGGATATATTGTGATTTACATATTAACTTATTAAGTATTATAGAGAACCCTCTAATTGGTCCACTTTTCAGGTAGCACGACATGCTAATTAGCATATCGTGATGGTTTGTCTTAAATGAGACATGTCACTTTTTCCTTCATTATAAACAGTCATCATCTATAGAAAATGACGCAATATACAAACAAATTGGATCAGGTGAATTTTGGTGAATGGTGGTGCCCCATTGAATATGACTTGTCAAAACAAAAGCTCTAAATTTTTTTTTTTTTATACACACAAAAACTCCCGACTTAGTCGACACCAAGCAAAATATATTTCCAATATCTCTTTTCTTCTAGGTCGAAAACAAATACTTTGAAGATTAATTTTTTAGATACGCCCTGTAGCCTACAGACTAAACAGCAAATGATCAAAACGCCAAAGGTGGGGTGTTTCTCACTACTTATGTCCTTTGGTGGACTGACCGGCCCAAACAAATCAGATTCAGATGATTGGCATTTTCATGTTTGTTTGTTTGTTTTTTCGTTTGTTTGTTTAAGGACAATCCGAGCAGGGACACGCTTCGGAGTCCTGACCGGTCAAGTGAAAAGCTGCCTTATAGAAAAGATAAAAGTAGGCCTGGGTGAACGACCGTAAGACATCGGTAATTTTCAGGCTAAATGACCCATAAAAATCACCAAAGCTTCAAAAATCTATTTAAAAAAAATCTGAATTTCAAAATACTAAACAAATTTCTATCAAAATCAACCCGCTTCGGCCAAAAACAATATGTTTTTAGTTTCATGCTGCTAAAACAACCACCAAGATGATAAATATCTGGGTCGATAGGGCCATATAGAAGAGGGTTTTTTGTTTTCTTTTTTTCTTTTTTATTTTTCGTCTTAATGCCAAACACTTACCTGAAAGGCGGTAAACAACAGGAAAAAAGCTGCGCTGACAATAATAAGATTACGTAATATCTTCTTTTTTCCCCAATCCTCCTCGAAATGGTCCTCTGTGTCTTCAGTGTGTGCTACATTATTATTCGATATCGATAACGATGTCTTATCCGCAAGAGGTACAGGTTCGTATTTCTTTTTCTCCATAATGTTTTTCACTTTTCACCGGAAGATGGGTTTGTGTCGGGTTAACAGCGTATCCACGTGCGAACTGTGTAGTTAAATCAAACGAAGTCTGATGATCAAATCGTTTTCAACAATTTCTTAAGGGGGTACTACACCCCTGGCCAATTTTATGCATATTTTTGCATTTTCTCAAAATTTTTAGCACATTGGTGACAAGTACGATATGTATATTATAGGGGCAAGGACTACAACTACTGTACTGAAAATTCAGCAACTCAAAGCAAGTTGATTTATTGATCAAATATTGGTTTTCCCTCATTTTTGACTGTAACTCCACAACTGTTGTCTGTGCTGAAATAAAATTTCCAGCGCAATAGTTGTAGTCCTTGCCCTGTAATATACATATCTTACTTGTCACCAATGCGCTATAATTGTTGAGAAAAATGCAAAATTGGGCAGGGGTGTAGTACCCCCTTAACAGTCGTCAATTTCACCCGGCAATTTCAATGTGGCATGGAAGGCAGCTTATTCTATTCGGTCTTTCAACATTCGTGATTTTATCCAGTTTGATGTTCGCTGTTATCTTTCATATCATAATGATAACATTACCAAAATCAAAATGGACATTAGCCCCTCAAAACCAACAGTTATTGAATTTATGATTTTCATTGAGGTAATGAACTTTGGGTGTATACGTGCATTATTGTTGACACTGTAATTCATGCGGAGCATGCATGAAAATACCATGGCATAAAATATAATAAAAAATATGTTTTATGAGAAAAAACTCTACTTGTGCAAAATGTAAATTCTTTTAAACAAAATGGATCGTGTGCTCTATCACGGCTTTCTGGTTGAAAATCGCCTTGAACAAACCTTGGAATGAACCCATATAAATATGGTATGTAGAGCTGAAATGATCAAAATCAGTGGTCTGTTGCATTCAGGGGTCTTTCGGAGCTGCGCGGTCTAAAAACATGGACTTTCCGGGAATCCGGGGGAGAATACCATACATGCCATATGGTCATTTGTGTTAGTGCCCCTGGAGTTTAAATATCTGCATATGTTCTCTCTTTTTTTAAATAAAAAATTTCACATGTGCCATGGTCCCGTGCACCTCAACTACTGGGACGAAGAGTCGGGTGCAGATCTATACCGGAGGTGTTTTGTTCCGAGTGGTTTTTGCTCTGAAGGATTTTTGTTCCGAAAGTAATCTATTTCGACAGGTTTTAACTATACCAAAAAAGTTATTTTCCCGAAGGAATTGCTCCAAAAATGACAATCGTAAGCCCCATGCAATCGTCTTTTTGCTCTGGTTTGCTCCGAAGGGTCTTTCCCCAGAAAATATTGTTCAGAAGCAGTTTGCTTTTTCGGAGTAACGACCTAGTGCACGAGCCTATACATATACAATGCCCCTTCGGAACAAAACATTTTGGAGTAGACCACTTTTGGACTAAAACCTTTCGGATTAACAATGGAGTATCGGAGTAATGGCCAACAGTGTCGGACAAATGACCCTTTGGAAATTTGACTAAATCGGACAAATGATCCTTTGAAGCGAAAACCTGTCATGACCTTCCATATACAAGGTGTTTCTCTAACCACGAGTCTCGCCTGCTTTCGCGACCGCATGCTTCCACGATTACTTTTACTTTAGCAGAAATAAATGAACCTGCAACAATCTATGGCGGTTTGACGCCGAATGACCCCAAAATGACCTTGACATTTCTTTTGTCTCTCTACGGCCCAGTAGTCGTTCCTACCAAATTTCATGAACCTACAACAATCTATGGCGATTTGACCCCGAACAACCCCAAAACAACCTTGAGGTTTTTTGTGTTCCTTCCAAATTTCATGAACCTGCAATGAACCAATGATCTGTGGCGATTTGACCCCGAATGACCCCAAAATGACCTCGACATTTTTTTGTCTCGCTTCGTCCCACCAAACTTCATGAACCTGCAAAAATCTATGGTGATTTTCCCCCGGATGACCCAAATGACCCAGCCCGGACCCAGCAAGCACAAAACGTTTTTAAAGTGTTTTATTACGGGTTGCATTTTGGGTTTTGGTATACATGATGTTTTCGTTCACGGAGTGAACTATATGTTTCCGCTTGAACCCATATCTCATACGCACAGTGCAGTTCATCCCTTACATAGGGGGGAGACCGGTGCAAAGTGGACCACGGGGCAAAGCGAAACACCCCCATTAACTTCTTTGTATGCTGCCCTCAATCTCCAAGCTCATGTATTAGCATATGTGATATGGGGTAATCGAGTGAGTCAGGTATGTGTGATTTTTACAGAAAATGTCTGTTTTTCATATATTTAAACCGAAACCGGTCATTTATAGAAATATTAATATCTGCCAAAGCACTGTGCTTTTGCTGAATTACTTCGATATAGCCATATTAATGATAGATGGGCTTAAGCATATTCTATGGTAACAGGAATAGCATACATTATAGGGTACAAGTCTAACCCGAAGTTTATAAACTTTTGAGAAACAACCAGAATGGTTTCAGAGTGGGAAGAACAACTGTCAGCCACATACTGGCTCTTAGAAGGATAATAGAAGGAGTGAAGGCCAAAAATCTACCAGCTATAATAACATTCATTGACTTCAGAAAAGCCTTCGATACTATTCACCGAGGCAAGATGCTACAGATCCTCATAGCCTATGGAATACCAAAACAGATTGTGGATGCAATTGGAAGGACTTACAAGAAAACCAGAGCCAAAGTAATCTCCCCTGATGGGGAAAAAGAGCTGTTTGACATCCTAGCCGGAGTTCTACAAGGCGATACCCTATATGTTTGTGATAGTGCTCGACTATGCTTTGAGAATGGCAATAGATGGCAAGGAAGAAGCACTTGAATTTCATCTAGTAAGGAGAAAGAGCAGACGAGTTGGGCCACAAGTGGTAACCGACCTGGACTTTGCGGATGACATCGCCCTCCTGTCAGAAGAAATTGAACAAGCTCAGGAACTGCTGCAAAGGGTCGAAACATCAATCGGAAGAGTCGGCTTAAAGATGAATGCCACCAAGATAAAGTTCATGTCTTTTAAGAGCCAGTCTCCCTTATTATGTACATGAATAAGGGGGGTTGTGATACAAAAAAAAATAGAATTGTCTCTAAAAAATAATTTTGGTACATATTAGCACCAACAACTCACATGTAAAATATGAGCGTGCACAGCGCCCTCGTTCAGCTTGAAAAAATTCTTGAAATTTCAGCCTCTCTGAGCCTTACTTGCAAATGGTAAACTTTGGAGGTGCATAACATCGTGCGCCATCATCATCCCAACCTGCATTTTGCATTTTTTTAAAGTACCAAATGGTTACATTACAAAAACCAAGAAAAAAAATTGGGATCTTGATGGCGCACAAAATCAGCAAATCCATTGATTTGATGAAAAGCGCCCTCGTGCAAACTTTAAAGCATCATAACGGGCTGCGCCATCAAGATCCCAAGTCCAAACAAGTTTGAAATTAAAGACCTCCATGGCAAGTTTCATTTTTCAGCAAAAATTTTTTGGGATTTCATTGGCGCACCGAGTTAACAGAGGTCAAAGGTCAAAATTTCCAATTTTCGCACATATTTGCATACCTGTATTATTGCGCGCCAACGTCACCTGACTCTCCGAATAGCATTTCATCAAAGAAGAGTTAATTCTCTGCAAGAACTGAAAAAATTAGCTTGGGATCTCTTGATCTTCATATTTTTCTGATTTTGTGAAAATGGACTTAGCCTCATTTTGGAGGTCAATTTGACCTCTTTTTGCCACTCGCTGCACAATGTGGGCTTTTTACTGCATCACAAAAAGATGCGCCAACAAGATCCCAATTTTATTTTTCATCGTCTAGCTTCTTTAGCGACCAGTAGACAAAAAACAAGCAACAGCTAATTGGGATCATGTGGGCGCACTAATATAAAAGAGGTCAAAGGTCAAGCTTTGTGCCAAAGTGATGCATATTTGCCTATGTGCAGCACGAAAGTGGAACTTTGACCCGCAATAAACATGTGCGCCAACAAGATCCCATCTTACTTTTTGGATGATTGGATAAAGGGGCTTATGTATAACTGATAGCAAGTAAAAAAAAAGTGGGATCATGTGGGCGCACTAATTCAATAGAGGTCAAAGTTCATACTTTGTGCCGAATTGGCATTATTTTGCCTATGTGCAGCACATAAGTGGAACTTTGACCCGCAATAAAAATGTGCGCCAACAAGATCCCATCTTACTTTTTGGATGATTGGATAAAGGGGCTTATGTATAACTAATAACAAGTAAAAAAAAGTGGGATCATGTGGGCGCACTAATTCAATAGAGGTCAAAGTTCATACTTTGTGCCGAATTTTTTTTTTTCAATGGGGATCACCAGACATGTCTCATAGAAACTTGTGTGAGTGCATTTCAGATGATGCTGATTCCATCATGGTAGTTGGTGAGAGAAAAAAAAATTTTGTCAAAATACTTAGTCATATTTTGCAAAATTTGAGTGAAAGGTTGCTGAATTCGGCAACTTTAGGCTAAAAATCGGTTAATTTTGTATGAAGTATGAACTTTGACCTCTATTGAATTAGTGCGCCCACATGATCCCACTTTTTTTTACTTGTTATCAGTTATACATAAGCCCCTTTATCCAATCATCCAAAAAGTAAGATGGGATCTTGTTGGCGCACATTTTTATTGCGGGTCAAAGTTCTACTTTTGTGCTGCACATAGGCAAAGTAATGCCAATTCGGCACAAAGTATGAACTTTGACCTCTTTTGAATTAGTGCGCCCACATGATCCCACTTTTTTTTTACTTGTTATCAGTTATACATAAGCCCCTTTATCCAATCATCCAAAAAGTAAGATGGGATCTTGTTGGCGCACATTTTTATTGCGGGTCAAAGTTCCACTTTCGTGCCGCACATAGGCAAATATGCATCACTTTGGCACAAAGCTTGACCTTTGACCTCTTTTATATTAGTGCGCCCACATGAACCCAATTAGCTGTTAATTGTTTTTTGTCTACTGGTCGCCAAAGAAGCTAGACGATGAAAAATAAAATTGGGATCTTGTTGGCGCATCTTTTTGTGATGCAGTAAAAAGCCCACATTGTGCAGCGAGTGGAAAAAGAGGTCAAATTGACCTCCAAAATGAGGCTAAGTCCATTTTCAAAAAATCAGAAAAATATGAAGATCAAGAGATCCCAAGCTAATTTTTTCAGTTCTTGCAGAGAATTAACTCTTCTTTGATGAAATGCTATTCGGAGAGTCAGGTGACGTTGGCGCGCAATAATACAGGCATGCAAATATGTGCGAAAATAGGAAATTTTGACCTTTGACCTCTGTTAACTCGGTGCGCCAATGAAATCCCAAAAAATTTTTGCTGAAAAATGAAACTTGCCATGGAGGTCTTTAATTTCAAACTTGTTCGGACTTGGGATCTTGATGGCGCAGCCCGTTATGATGCTTTGAAGTTTGCACGAGGGCGCTTTTTCATCAAATCATTGGATTTGTTGATTTTGTGCGCCATCAAGATCCCAATTTTTTTTCTTGGTTTTTGTAATGTAACCATTTGGTACTTTAAAAAAATGCAAAATGCAGGTTGGGATGATGATGGCGCACGATGTTATGCACCTCCAAAGTTTACCATTTGCAAGTAAGGCTCAGAGAGGCTAAAATTTCAAAAAAAATTTCAAGCTGAACGAGGGCGCTGTGCACGCTCATATTTTACATGTGAGTTGTTGGTGCTAATATGTACCAAAATTATTTTTTAGAGACAATTCTATTTTTTTTTGTATCGCAAATCCGTACATAATAAGGGAGACTGCCTCTTAACCAAGATCAGCAGGTTAACATCAGCACAAATAATGGCACAAAGCTAGATGAAGTGAAAGACTTCAAATATCTCGGAGCGTGGATGGCTAGCACAGAGCATGATGTCAAAACACGGCAGCTGCTTGGAGAGCATGTAACAGCCTAAGCAAGATCTGGAAGTCTGCTCTTCCAAAGAAACTAAAACTGCGGGTTTTCAGTGCAACAGTGGAGTCTGTGTTAACATATGGATGCGAAGCCTGGACCATAACTCCAAAACTATCTAAAGAGCTGGACGGCTGTTACACTCGAATGCTTAGGGCAGTGTACATACAACATCCATTGGAAGCAGCACATAAACAACAAAAAGCTGTATGGAGACCTTCCGAGACTCTCAGAGAAGATCAGAGAAAGGAGGACACGCTTCGCTGGACACTGCTTCAGGAGTAAGTGCGAACCTGTCGCCAATCTGATAACCTGGACACCCAAACATGGAATAAGAAACCCTGGTACTACCCCTATTATGTAGATGTATACTCAAGCAGGACACTGGACTAGAAGCATCTGACCTGGGAGCGGCGATGCGGGACAGGAGGATATGGAAAGCTGTCGTGGTTTGGGAAAACCACCCGAAATAAGGAAATAAGCAAGTAAGCAAGCACTATAGGCCTACACCTGATCCGTGAACTGTAAATGTCAAGTTATACTAGTATACTATAGTAGGCCTATGATGCTCAATTCTTAGTTTACTGTTAACCGCCTGCGTCCAAAATTGAAAACTGCAAAAAATGTAATTATTTTATTTATATTTTGCATTTTGTCCTTTAAAATTGCTTTTAATCAGTGTTGTAGTCGAGTCCTCACCATCCGAGTCCGAGTCCGAGTCCGAGTCCGAGTCCTTGGTGTCCGAGTCCAAGTCCGAGTCCGAGTCCCTGCCAATTTCTGATGTCCGAGTCCGAGTCCGAGTCCTCAATGTTCGAGTCCGAGTCCGAGTCCGAGTCCTTTTGTATCAAATTCAAGCCCCAGGGTTTTCACCAATACTTTATCAACATAGGCATATACTTAACCAGAATTTTAGTTCTATATTATTTTCTTGTAAATACATAATTTGCTAGTCCCACCTAGCATGCCTAGTATTGTTTTGGGGCTGTGCAATAATAATGCGGAGCCCAGGGAGGGGTGAAATTGCAAAAATGCTTATCCCTCTCGGCCTGCCAAAATTGCTTGCCCCCCTCCCGGCATGCCAAAATCTTTGCACCCCATTGCACATGCCATTTATTGGGGATGCCAATTTACAAACTTTAAATGGTTTTGATATTATGTTGCGAGCACAGCGAGCAGGGAAATTTGCATTATGTAAGCGTTTTTATACTGTTTTCTACGCCTTTTTAGAGCGTTTTATTTGAAAGATGCCCCATATGTGCTAAAAATAGCTTGTTCCCCTCTCGGCTTGCCAAAAATTGCTTTCACCCTCCCTTTCGATCGGTCAAAAAAATGTTACCCTCAATTTTACCTTCCCCCATGCATGCTCATAATTCTTGCTTAGCTCCATAGGTAGCATACCTTGGGAACAGTTCATTGAGCCTAACACTCTGAAAATTGCAGCTCTTAACTCAATTTTGGAAACATTTTGAATTTGTTAGCTCCAAAGCCTATAATTTGGCCCAATTTTAGTTCACAGACCTCCACAAATATGTTGAAATTTCAGTTCATCAAGCCCCTATTTTGCCCCCAAATCAGTTCTTATAGTTCCCAAAGTTTGGCGCCGCACACCCTTAAAAAATAATTTAACTTAAGTGCCTCAGAGTATATTATTATTATTCATGTTCATTTTAGACTTGCGTTTAACAAAGCAGTCATGTCAAAACAAACGAATATGATTAAAATCCATTTAACCAATTAAAGATATTTAACTGAAAGCAAACTTGCTTTTTGGTTGTACTTTTATTTACAAACTGAATTTATTTGCATGCAAAATTACGGTACTTAAATTAATCATGTGATGTGATCATTGATCAAGCATAAGAAGAAGTTTACAAGGAACGAAAATAAAAGACCTAAAAAAAGCCCTATTTTGCCGGACTCGAGGAGGACTCGAAGCCGAGTCCCCGAGTCCTTGGGGTCCGAGTCCGAGTCCGAGTCCGAGTCCTTAGCTTCCGAGTCCAAGTCCGAGTCCGAGTCCTTGAAAAAAGGACTCGAGTCCGGACTCGAGTCCGAGTCCGAGTCCCGAGTCCTCCAACACTGCTTTTAATGCCTTTTACTTGCTACATTCTAACATGAATCATATCAATAATAATGATGAATAAACAAACAGCATAACTGCACCTTATACTATGTGTAAAAGTAAGCATATAGTAATAAAATAATTAAATGCCGGCTCCATCCAGTCAAAACGGGTTGATAATTGGTTGTGATAACTAATACTAGGGATGCCCACTGTCAATACAGTTTCCACTAGAACGATTTTTCATTTACTGTGTGCGTGCACTCACACACGTATTGTCTATGGAGAAACTGATCGATACAAGAAATCCCAGGCCTGTTAAATGGCGTACATACTTGTTTTGATCCAAATGTAGGCCTAGGGTGTTTCAAGAAATTCCTGATTCCACCAGAAAACATTAACCAAACTTTTTCCTGTTTGGTCAGTAAATAGAGAGGACCTTCCTTCATGAAGAGATCAACTTTTTTAATGAAAAATTTAATGAGATGAGAACTACAACAGGTTGAAGTGACACCATTCCGTGCATCAGGTGTTCAAACGCAATTATCTCCGAATTTGGAGTGAATCAGACAAGCAAACTTACATACTCATAAAATTTAACTATTTTTGAAGACAAAATGTGTAGGATGTTAAGAAATTTAAGAATGTTTAAGCCTACCGCGACCCATCTCAAATCATGCACTTCCCCGTGCACTTTTCACTACCATGTCCATTTCATATGCTATCCATCATGGCTTCCATGCACACACAGTGTATTGCTCAATGTAGTAAAGATAACCTTTGAGTTGGAGCAAATTTCTCAAAATTGGTAGTGATTAATGTTACCAAACTTATGCCATGATGAAATATAATAATTTTTGAAGATAAAATGTGCTGACCTTAAAAGATTGAACAATGTTTAAGACTACCGCTTTTCATTTGAAATAATGCACTTTTTGTTCATCTCCTCTATGGAGATATTTTCCATGGCGGCCATCTATGATCATGCTTGAGGTTTCACCAAACAAACCATGGGTTTTGAGGTCTTATATTTTTTGTTGTATGTCAACAAAATCGATTAAATTTTCAGGATGATCTTATTTTCATGTTGTTATAAGCAAATATAATGTTCCAGATAACCTAGTTAATAAATACATTAACAAAAAGTACCTTAAAGTTGCACTTTCTGTTTGTATTCCTTTTTGGACTTTAACTTTTTAACATGTTCTAGCAGCCCTATATAAAACCGTGACACTCGAAAGGCCATATCTCTGGAATGAAACGTCCGATTAAGATTATTTAAGGGGGTACTACACCCCTGGTCAATTGTGTGCCTATTTTTGCATTTTTCTCAAAAATTATAGCGCATTGGTTACAAGTAAGATATGTATATTATAGGGGCAAGGACTGCAACTACTGCACTGAAAATTCAGCAACTCACGGCAAGTAGTTATTGATTTATTGACCAAATATTGGTTTTCCCTCATTTTTGACTGTAACTCCACAATTGTTGTCTGTGTTGAAATAAAAATTCCAGTGCAGTAGTTGTAGTCCATGCCCCTATAATATACATATCTTACTTGTCACCAATGCGCTATAATTTTTGAGAAAAAATGCAAAAATAGGCACAAAATTGGTCAGGGGTGTAGTACCCCCTTAAACGCCAAAATGTTTCTTTCATCAATTCCCAGCCAATAAGTTAGGTCTGAATCAATTTAAAAGTACTTCAATTTTTAGTGGACATGCCTACTAATACTAGGCCTATAAATAAAGAAAATAATAGATAATTAATAATTAAAAGTCACCTCGTCCTATTTTTAAAATCTTGAACAGTAAACTCGGAATCAATTGTGAAGGGCCTAAAGGTCATGAAAACGATTTTTATATGTTAGGCCATATAAAATTAATATTTTGGTTCTCGTCCAGAGGATTTTCATGAATTGATGAGGGAGGGAGGTGTTTTTTTTTTTTTTTTTTTTCAATGTAAAATCAGCATTGTCAGTAGTTTTCGGTCTTTTCCAATAGTGCTTGAGGAAACGATGAGGCACTTTTTTTTTTTTTTTCAAATGTGAGATTCTGAGGATAAACCCCTAGAGTACCACAAAAGACTTGGAAGTGATCCTTGTTCTCTAATAAACTTATTTATATGTATGAAAATTCATAAATCATTCCAAAGTCTAAAATAATTGAAAAATATAAAAAATCAAAAAAAATCTGACAAATCCCAGAAATTGAGGAGGGAGGGGACGAGAACCAAAACATTAATTTTATACGGCCTTATGTATGAAAACACACCACACTCACAAACGTTATTGTACAACGTTTTTTGCAAACACTTTTCGTCAATACTGAACATGCTTTTAAATAACATTGTGTTTTTGAATGTTATGAAAACGTTTTATGCTCATTGCTATTGTATTAGGCCTATACCCTTAAATACAATTTTTTAAATATATATAAACCAACTAACGTTTAACGTTTTTGGCAACCTTTTATAACCTTTTGCAAAAACATTTTGTGTTTGCTGGGTATAGGTATACCCGGCCGGGGGCACTAAACTTTTTAAGTGACGGTACGCGCCTGTCATTTAAGGTCCCCTTTTTTTGAAGTCGAATATACCCGATGACCTCTAGAAGTCATATTAGCTTTGGCTACCCAATTACCCCTTTTTTCTAGAATTTTCAAATCCTCTTATTTCAGTAAATTTCTATTGTAAATTTGACAAATTTGGAACAAAAATAGAGTTAGTTTAATACTTAGGCTACATAGCTTAAATGGGATTTTTTTTTCTTCATAGTTCATGTCTGTGGCATTAATAGTTCATCATAACTTCAAAGCATATTTAAGGCACGGTAATTGTAGCATCTGCATGTTCAGGAACAATTTTTTAACGTGTCACATGTTTTCATATAAATATTAGGACTAGGCTAATAATATAAATCATTCAAGTTCTCCCTGATATACTGACAGCTCGGTCAGTAGAGTATCCATTCCATGCGTGTTTGCTCAGGAGATACTGTATAAACATGTCCATGTCCGGTGCTGATACTGTGGTAATGATATGATGAATGAACTCAGAACTGCTACACCATGTACACTGCGCATAATCATATTTTATATTTTATAAATATATGCACGTCAGAGATAAAAAAAAATTATATCATAAAAAGGTTGCCGGATTTCCGGATTTGGGAAATAATATTAAAATAACAAAAATCTTATCGGTATTTGTAAATAATTAACGAAAAATGTCGTTTGAAATACTAAATAATTCAATGGTAAAAGTGGTTTACATTATTATGAAGCCTATATTTAGCCCCTGCTAAATATACGTAGGCAGTGGAATTAGGCAAACTATATTAATATTAATAATAACAACTCATAATTAATATTAACAACAATCACAAATTAACAACAATAATATGATATTAAACATAGGCCTATATAAAAAGGCCCAATTTTACTTACCATCTACCATCATCATCATCATCATCATCATCATCATCATCATCATTTGATATCATCACCGTCAACATGAAATTCAGATGGCCAGGCCCAGGGGGAAGTAGTTGTAGGCCGGGCTCTTAACCTATAACCCTAGGCCCTACATGCCTAGCTAGGCCTACTATACCCGGGCACACAGATTTAAACTCTTCAGAGAACTATAGTCATGATAGTTTGTGAATGAAATAATAATTTCATGAGGGTGAATCATAGGCCCATTATTATGATCTATTTTCCATTGCAATGATGAATGATATCTCGAGTATAGGGCCTACTACTAACTATTGCGATAGACCGGTTTTGTTAAAATATGACTGCATGCACTGCGGAACTCAGTCCTAAATTGGCAGTCATTTATCTATCTTCTAGCTTCTGGCCATTTCTATGCCAAAAATCAGATATCAAACCACTTCCCTGATCAAACTGCAGTTGTTGAAATTAAATCTTATACAGTATTCATATCAATGTTATTCAAAACATACTTTACTTTACCTTGATGTCAATGTGTCAGTGGGTCGCTGGCTTCATATCATCTAGACTAAAGCAAGCTTGCAGCCTTGCCACAGACCAACCCACTACACGCCTTCTACACACCCACTCCAAGAATGCTTGACAACAAAAAGACTCGCAATTAAAAATTTGAATATTAAAGAACAACACTATTCAAATCCAGGTGAAACATCAAAAGAAGACTGTATGTATACTAAAAAAAAAAAAAAAAAACTACTAGTACTTAACGCCGATCATGCCGATTGAAAGACATTTGCACGTTTTTTCTATCAAAATCAATATGCGGGTCACCGTCAGCCCACGGGTCATGTGCATAGCTGCTATGCTTGGCTCGAAAGGGGAATTGAAAGTGCCGTGCTGAAAATACCTCTGTACCGAATACACGGGCTTTCGGCAAACTCACTGCCGAGTAAACGGGATTTCGGCAAAATAATTGTGCCAAACTCTGGGCAGATGTAGGGCCTACGTACGGCAAGTGATGCCACGATTCCCACGAACTCCCTGTTTGGTGTTGGGGTGTCTTTTCAGGAATGTTGAGATAGATTATCATTAGTAATAGTTGACTGGATTTTTTTTTTAAAGCAGGACTTTTAAGGGATCGGATAGCGACGACGTTTGCACTATATTTTGACCTTTCGTATTGAAGATATGCATTTTTGTCAAAAACCCTTTTTTTTTGCATGAAATTTGAATTATATCGCGAATATCAAAAAACGCAATTTTGTGTGTCTGATGCGCTTAAAAGACCCAGTATAAAGGGGTGTAGATTTCTTGTACGTTGAAAGTGCATAGCACCCAACGGCACTCCAGATCACCGCTTACAGGCACCTGGTGGGAGTCCAGCGGCAGAGGCCCCAGTAGCCATTGACATTGACAGAGACGCGGAGATGGCGCTAATTAAAATTTGAGCATGTGATGCGGGTAGGGGTGTATTTATTTTTCGACAGGCTGTAGGCCTACGGGTGGAGCTGCCGAGATTCTACCCATCTCTTAGGGTAATGAAAAAAATAGAGACCCATAATAAGGTCCATTTGTAACAACTAAGTAGTCTGTGCAAAACTGGGATCATTTTTTTATTAAATTTATTAAGGTTTCCGCGTTGTTCAAAGGAGAATATGTCTATTTTTTATATCGTGAAAAACCTACCCAGTTATGAGATGAGAATCACTTCATCAGGAGAATGAATAATTGGTTGGAAATAGGCCCTAATGATAAGAAATTCACCATGTGATGACGACCATGATATAAATAATAGTATGTACGTAAAACTATGGTAAAACTGCATTATTTTGTATTGAGCACTTGCTAATTGAGAACCCGGATGTGGTAAAACTGCATTGTATTGTAATAAGCACTTGCTAATTGAGAACCCGGATGTGGTAAAACTACATTGTGTTACATTGAGCACTTGCTATTGAGAACCCGGATGTGGTAAAACTGCATCGTGCTAGATTGGGCACTTGCCAACTAAGAACCCGGGATGTGGTAAACCTGCATTATGTTCTATCGAGTACTTGCTAAATTGAGAACCCGTGATGTACAGGGTGTCCCAAAAAAGAGGCCCCTCATTGCGCCCTCTTTTTCACCTATTTCTGAAAAGTTGATCAAATATATAAAAAAAAAAAAAAAAACTTTAAGTCGTTAGCTTGAATAAACCAAAACAATTATATCAATCGGCTCACAACTTTTGAAGTTATGCTATTTTAAAGAAATGTACCTGTTTTTCACTCTGTCCACGGAGAAGGTTTGGCTACTTCAATAATATTGAAAAGGAGTACACATACCATGCATGAATATCAAACATTCCTCAATGATAACTTTATAAAATAACTTTATTTATGGAATGGGCTTTACCGGTGGGTTTATGGGCAATGGATTTTGTTAATAGTGTCATTAATTTGTGGGTAAAATGGATGCCGAATGAGATTTCTTTTGCTTTACTTGCAATTACTTAGTTTTTCTTGGTTATTTATGCCTTTCTGTTTTATTATGTTTCTTACTTTCTTATTTTGTTGTTTGTTGTTTTCTTTTTTCTTTTTTTTTTACAACATAAGTCATTTATCTTTTTAGGATAAAAGGTAGCCCTAAAAGGCTGTTTGGGTTGTCTTTGGTTCTTCTGAAGTGAGTTTACTGTGCTGCTCTGCCATCTACCTGGTTGCCTCCTTGGCGAATACGGGTTTCAGCCCTGGTCCTTATTGCATCAATTGCATTGCGTACCATCCTTGTGCGCCGGATACTTGCAAATGCATTCAGTAATACGTTTGCGAAGATCTTGCATATTGCCACAAAAAAAAAATCAAGTGGTGTGAGGTTTGGTGATCGTGCCGGTAGCTGTAAAAGACAGAAAACAGAAATGACAAAAATGACAGAAAAGACAGAAAAGTTTGGAGTTCTGAATTAGAGAGTAGTTATTGATATAGTAATGAATGCAAATGAGTGAGAATGAGTCCAAATGAATCAGTTTGACCATACACTCGATATGTGGTCCTAATGTAACACTGTCACAAAAGTCTGGACTGTGCCTCAAAGCATGTTTTAAATGGTCTATGCTCTTAGCCAGAAAGCCTTGACCAGCTGCAGGACCTGCTGATACACAGCAGGTTCGTTTTGCATACCTGCATATTTTTAGAGTTTCTTAGTGGCGCAGTGAGTATAAGCTACTTTATTTGAAGTGCATGTGATGTTGGCGAGAACTTTGTGGTGGTGGAGTACATGGAGAGGGGTGGATGCTGATCCTCACAAATCATCACAATTAGATTTTATTAGCTTTTACTATTTATATGGCACAAAAAATTGTGATAATGCAGGAGACACAATTGAAGACTCTATATCCATTCCAAAAATAAGCAAAGTTCACAAGTTACCCACAATTAGATGAAAAAAATTTAATAAAAAAGTATAGGCCGGCTGAAAAGCTGGCCCTTTCCCCTGACGCCCCCTCCCCTGACGCCCCTCCCCCGTTGGCCATGCCATGATCTGAGTGCATGAAATAATGAGAGTAATCCGTGCACGGACATGGCAGGTAAGGAGGCATTCATGAAGCTGAAAATAAGGGTGGTACTGTTAAGGTGCATGTAGCTCAAAAATGTGTTTAATTACAGAAACTAAATTTTGTCACATTCACCAAGTTTGATGGCAATCCAACAATCTATACTCGGATGACCTTGACCATTATCGGCACCCGATGGTGGTCGCATCCACCAAGTTTGATGGCAATCCAACAATCTATACTGGGATGACCTTGACATGACCTTGACACCGACTGGTAGTCGCATCCACCAAGTTTGATGGCAACCCAGCAAACTATCAATTAATGGGAACATGCACCTTTAAACATTATAACTCCCAACATTTTAACTCCCACAGCTTCCTGAAAACTCTCTAATTCATAACTCCAAACTTTTCTGTCTTTTCTGTCATTTCTGTTTTCTGTCTTTTACAGCTGCCGGTGATCGTGCAGGCCACTCCACAGCATGAGCCATCCCAACCACGCTGTTTGCTATCCGTGGACAGAGTGAAAAACAGGTATAGGGTCTACTTTTATTCAAAAGGGCATAACTTCAAAAGTTGTGAGCCGATTGAAATAATTGTTTCGGTTTATTAAAGCTAACGATTAAAGGTTTCTTTACAGAACAAAATATATTTAATCAATTTGTCAGAAATAGGAGAAAAAGAGGGCGCAATGAGGGGCCTCTTTTTTTTTGGGACACCCTGTAGTTAAAATGTTATTTATATATTAAGCACTTGTTAATTGAGAACCCGGTATGTGGTAGAACTGCATTATTTTATTAAGCACTTGCTAATTGAGAACCCGGGATGTGGTAAAACTGCAGCTACATTACGTTTCATTGAGCATCTACTAATTGAGAACCCGAGATGTGATACAATTGCACTAGGCCTATGTAATATTAAGCACTAAATTTGCTAACTAAGAACCCGGGATGTGGTAAAATTCTTTTATGTTATATCAAGCACTTGCTATAACTGTAAACTCGCTGGGTGTGACAAAACTGCATTATCTTTTATTGAGCACTTGACTGAGGATCGACCCGGGATGTGGTAAAACTGCATTATGTTATATTTAGCACTTGCTAATTGAGAACCAGGGATGTGGTAAAACTGCATTATGTTATATTTAGCACTTGCTAATTGAGAACCCAGGATGTGGTAAAACTGCATTATGTTATGTTTAGCACTTGCTAATTAAGAACAAAGAATGTGGTAAAACTGCATTATGTTATGTTTAGCACTTGCTAATTGAGAACCCGGGATGTGGTAAAACTGCATTATGTATATTGAGCACTTGCTAATTGAGAACCCAGGATGTGGTAAAACTGCATTATGTAAAATTGAGTACTTGCTAATTGAGAACCCAGGATGTGGTAAAACTGCATTATGTTATATTTAGCACTTGCTTATTGAGAACCGGGATGTGGTAAAACTGCATTATGTTATATTTAGCACTTGCTAATTGAGAACCCGGGATGTGGTAAAACTGCATTATGTTATATTTAGCACTTGCTAATTGAGAACCAGGATGTGGTAAAACTGCGTTATGTTATATTTAGCACTTGCTAATTGAGAACCCGGGATGTGGTAAAACTGCATTATGTTATATTTAGCACTTGCTAATTGAGAACCCGGGATGTGGTAAAACTGCATTATGTTATATTTAGCACTTGCTAATTGAGAACCCGGGATGTGGTAAAACTGTATTACCGTATATAATTATTATTTTGAGCACTCTCTCCAGACGTAATTTTTAATTGATTTATTTTACTATTTTATTTATCTTATACTTAATTACTGGATTTGGTATAATGAGCTTTCCAAATCATGTGTCAATTCAGATGAACTAATGTACTTAGATCTGTAGTGTATATTATTTATTTATTTTATTTTATTTAAGTCTTTATTTACTTATTTAATTATCATAGATTCATTCATTTATTCATATATTCATTCATTCATTCGTTCATATATTCATTCATTCATTCATTCATTCATTTCTATAATTATTTCATTTTTCAGACACCCTCTGCTTTACTTTTTGAAACGGTGCCTCGTGCTCGTGCACGAAATATAAGCGCAGCTCCTGAGTGGCGTACCTTATTGCTTATTGCACATAGGCCTAAATAAAACGTGTCTTAAATAAATAAAACAACAACTGGATTTGAAAATTAGAATTAAAATAAGAATTGTCCATAGCTTTTGAGAGCATGATATTTTACTTCCTAGATTAATGTGTTCATATAACGTAACCATAGAGATTAGACTGTTGTATTTAAACACATGCAGAATCGTCGTCTGACTTGCCGAATGCCCGGGTTTTCGGCACGGCCGTGTACTTCTGAAATCCCGTACAAACGGCATGAGGCTCTTTTGGTGTAACATTATCTCCCACATAGTTGGATTTGACCTGGTTTGACCCACATTAATGACGCACATATGCGGGCACATAATGTAGCTGGTCTATCCTGACATTGCTCTTGTTGTAGGCCTATATTAAATTGAGTGAAATAAATTTGTAAACATAATAATTAATTGTCAAATAAATATAAGGGGTGGTGCAATAATTATGTGTAGCCCGGGGGGGGGGGTGAATTCTCAAAATGGTCTCCCAAAATCGCTTCCCCCCCCCCCCCCTTTGGCCGTGCCAAAAACCTTTGCCCCCCCCTTTCGACGTGCCAAAAAACCTTTGCCCCCCTTTTGACGTGCCAAAAAATCTTTGCCCCCCCCCCCTTACACATGCAAGATTTTGGGGAACCCGAATTTAAAACCTTAAATTGCCTTAACATATAGGTAGGCCTAATGCGAGCGCAGAGAGCAGGAAATTTTGCATATTTGAACGTGTTCGTAACGTTTTCCTACGCCTTTTAGGGCGTAATATAGAAACAGTGCCCAAAATATCTGTGCCAAAATTGCTTGCCCCCCTTTCGACCTGCCAAAAATCGCTTGACCCCCCTTTCGACCTGCCAAAAAATGCTTGCCCCCCCCCTTTTGGCCTGCCAAAAATCTTTGCCCCCCCCCTATAATTCACCCCCCGGGGGGTACACATAATTATTGCACCACCCCTAAGTAAGCCTATAAAACTTGCAGCTTAAAGTACGAGGGGCGTTCAATAAGTTCGTAGAACAAGGTAGGCCTACTTGAAAGAGTAGGCCTACTAGCCAATTTCTTTCAATCTATCCCTTGAGCATGGTCAATACATACCTTAATGTAGGCCTACCCGTCGCAATTTTTCTTGAAACCTTCTATGTCAACAAAATGGAAGTCTTCCGATAGCTCCTTGAGCCACTCTTCAGTGAAGGCTCACCAGCATTGATCACTAGCAAACCTGGTATTATGAAGGTAGGACTTAAAATTCTAAAATAGGTTTCACTAACTGAAGGCCATACCTGAACCACAATATGGTTAGTTTAATTAACTGACCCCTCTGTCGTGAATGGCAGCTTGACAAACTAAGAATAGCGTACAGGACACAATCCGAGAACAGCCACATTCCTACCATCAACCTTCTTCACACGATGGCTTGCCTCAATTTTGCTATAAAAATTGTATGATATATGCCTATAGTTGTACTTTCATTTGGCAAATGACCTGTCATCAAGACTATCCCTGGATCTCAGAAACAGCGATGAAGACCTTGCACTACGGTGACCGAGTGATGATCTTCTTAAGGGTGTGAGATCCAGGTGCTTCCACTAAATTCACCTATATTTCCAGTGATTAATGTATGCCTTATCACCTTTAGCCACATATAGATTAAACTTGCCTTGGTCCTCATTCTAAGTGTATAGAAGGTGTGGACCTGAATATGTCAACTGGTATCAATTTTGTACATGAAGATTCTGGGACCCCATCTAGAATACACCCTGGGATACCCAAATGTTAATGGATTAATATTGAAAACACATTCATCAGAGTTGTCATATTTTGTAGCTATCTCAACTTTCTTATTTGGCTCTTTATTCATTATCAATGCCACTGTACCAGCGCGTATATCATTAGTGGTGGCGTCAGCAAGTCTTTTGGACCTTGGATGATCTTCAAGGACGCTTATTCCATTCTTGAACTCTAAGAACCATTTCGTTGCTGTTGAATACCAAGGACTTCATTAACATTTACAAAAACTGTACATTGTTAAAGTTTATTTGAGTTTTCACCACCGTCGGGAGAAATTTCCATGATGACCCTGTATTCACTTCTGGTAGTAGGCCTACCTGTGAATTCATGGAGGTAGGCTTCCTCTGAAGAGCGTCCTGCTCATATACAGTGATGCAAAAATATAATATCTTTGTAGTCATGTTTTGAAGGAACAAGCTTTCAAATGAGACCAAATTCAATACCGTGCGACAAAGTAACATACCGAGTTCTACGAACTTTTTGACCGGCCCTCGTACGTGACTGCCGAGGTAAAATTATAAACAGACCTAGGCCTAGGCCTATATCTTCTTGGTTTAGTGGGCGATCCCCCGGCGATCGTTATTTACGACAGGGGAATGTGCATTTTGAGGGGGAACCCGAAATTTTGTAGGGTCTTGATGGGGAACGCGAATTTTTCGTTGAACCAGGAGGGGATTGTTAAGTTTTGAATGGAGAAATTCGGGAAAACAAGGGATTTTGTCGATATTTTTCCAAAACGCCCATTTCCCCCTGCCGTAAATAACGATCGGTCCCTTAGTTACGGAGTTTTCAGAAATACTTTAGGGACCGTTGCATATAACGCCCATGGGAGTGAGCTGGAGCATGGAGGGAGGTTTTAAGGGGAATCCGAATTTTTTTGGATCTTGAAGGGGGAATCTGAATATTTTTACTTAAAACATGAGGGGAAATGTTCCCGGGAAATGTTAAGTTTCAGGCCTAAATGGAGAAAATGGGGAAAACAAGAGGGGATTTCGAACATTTTGAGCGGACGCGAGGGGGGAGGGGCGAATTTTTGGTCAAAACTCCCGGTCGATCCTTCGTGTAATTATTTCGTGTTTCTGCAACAATTTTGTGAAATTTTGACAAAGTTTAGGCAATTTTTTGCAACTTTGGTCACTTTTTTGACAATCCAATTTCATCTATTTTTTGATATGTTACAAACAATAGTTACAAAATTACTTACACCTTAACTCTTTAAAGCTACAATGTAGATTAATGTGTTTAATTTTTGACTGTGATGTTATACACGTCCCAACTTATACTAAGGGGCTGTGCAATAATTATGAGCCCCAGAAATTTCAAAACGGCTCGCTAAAATCGCTTGCCCCACCCTCTCGGCCCGCCAAAAATCGCTTGCCCCCCCTTGCACATGCCAAATTTTTGGGATCCCAATTTGCCAACCTTAAATGGTCTATATACATGGTGCGAGCGCAGCGAGCAGGAAAATTTGCATATTTAAGTGTTTCCGTAAGATTTTCCTAAGCCTTTTTAGAGTGGTTTATTTAAAAGCCGCCCCAAGAATGTGTGCCAAAATCACTTGCCCCCCCCTCTCGGCTTGCCCCAAGAATGTGTGCCAATCCCTTGCCCCCCCCTTGCTTGCCAAAAATTGCCCCCCCTTTCGGCTCGCCAAAAATTTCTTGCCCCCTCCCCCATTTTACCCTCCCCTAGGGCTCATAATTATTGCACAGCACCTAAGAATCGGCCAAATTTGTTGAGCTGTTTGACACCAAGGATGGAAACAAGTGCACATGCCTGAAACTGCCAACATGACATGAAAATGTGTATTTCCCTATATAGGCCTACCTTTACACTAGTACAGAGCGCTATGGGTTTTGGATTTTATATTCCTATATTAATGGAACCAATGTTTTTTAGCATCTTTAAACCTGAAATGATAAAAATTTGTTTGGTTTCATTTTTTTTTCTATGCCCCCTGTGGTTCGCACGAGGGTCGAAGGTCAGAGTGGGGTAAAAACTTACAAATAGTCCCATCATGTTAGCTCATGTTGTAATGTATCTAAATTGTTCCTCTTATCACACGGAATAAAGCCAATTTCCGCACCCATGACATACCCGTACCCACAGCTCCGGATCCAAACCCGTACTCGCATCCTATTTTGAGCTCGGACCCGTACCCGTACTCATGGCTAGGGACCCGTACCCGTACCCATGGCCTGGGACCCGTACACGCACCCCTACCCATGGCCTGGGACCCGTACACGTACCCGTACCCATGCCCTGGGACCCGTACCCGTATCCCGGACCCGTATACCCGTACTCATGGCTCGGGACCCGTACCCGTACTCATGGCGAGTCCCAATACTATAAGTCTGCAAAAGAACAATGCGTTACGTAATCTATTGCATCTCCATGATTATTAAATCCTCCTTGATCGCCACTAAAACAACCGAGATAACATTCCAGCCTAATCCCATATGCATCAAACCCATTTGATTTTATTGAATAGGCCTATAACCATGATAACAACATATTTATACTGTGAAGTAGTTAATTATAGAAAGTGACAGATAGACCTATATACCTGGCTGCTATGGCACTTTGTTACGGGTAATCGATCAGCAACTCTATTGAATTTATTTAAATGAGGCGCCTAAGTTAAGGTGGGTGGGTAAACAATAATGTGCATTAACGGCAAAGTGTGCTTTTGTGTGCTGGCGAAGACTCAGTCACACCCGTGGGTTGTGTGAGAACAAAAGGTACCTCTCACTCAAGCGGGCGCTTTCACATGACAGTCTTTTGATCAGATCACGTATTGACAGTAGCCTCGCTGGTAAAGCATTAATACGCTGTCAGGTTAGTTACCGATTTAATGGCGGAACCCTTTTGTCCGGAATAATCTCGATGAATAGCTTGTCGGTAAATCAAATCGGCACAAAGGAACAATGCGTTACGTAATCTATTGCGCCTCCACGGATATGATAGCTCCATGCGTATAAGGATACTGTACACCAGTGCATCGTTAGTCAAGTTTGTTAGGTCTATATTTCAGAGTGTCGCATATTATAGCTATTTGTAGCACCTGGTGAGTCGTCTCGCGTTGTTCCTTGTCGAGTGGTTCATTGTATGTGCACAAGTTGAAGGTAGAAGATCCGATTGTTTTTCATAATGGTGGTTTGTACCTTACAGAGTTTGATGTTAAATTGCTCCAGTGCGTCAAGAGTGACTCACATTGTTATGGCTCATACCAGAAAGGTAGCATACTGGGTAAGGGTGCCGGCCGTACAACGCCATACTAGTACATCGGGATGAGGCTCCGCTGCAAAAACAGGTTAGCATTTAAACACTTTTCAAAACACATTCTTGCTTTCACTTTGTGATGTTTAGCGATTGAACAGAACTTGATACGTAATTTTTAGCTTCTAAACAAGTTTACAAAGTGAAGACAGGCATGTGTTCAAATTAAGGCTAAACACCGCAGTTTTTGATGTGTATCCCTTTTATCATAACAGATAAACGCCTAAACTTTGTTGGGCACAGATAGGAGTATAATTACATTTTACGTTTACAATAAACTTTTAACTTTCATTATCAATAATTACATCCCAGGAATTACATGCATTTACATTCCATCTGAAAATAAAACTTTAAAAATTAATTCACATACGATTATATTTTCAACAATATGAATGTTATTGGCCAACTGCACAATATACCTTTGTAACTGTTGTACATGTATGTACATCCGACCCCGAATTTTCCTGATGGTCAGTATTCAACTGTCTCAGAAAACCGTCATTGGGACGGTACGGTCTAATCTAAGCCTGAGTATACTCTAGTCTTATACAATTTATATAAAACTTTAGGATCATACATGCAGGGTGTGCGGGGATGCGTTGAAAACAACATTCAAAAAATTAAACAAAAACTGCCTCATTCATGCGAAATTGCCTCGATTTGTGACTAACAATGACCAAAAGTGCACCCTCGTACTTTTTGGCCCTCTTATACACATGTCCATATACTACACGTAGTAATGCTATAAGCCTTCATTATATTAAGGCAGCTTCCCACTCCCAGACAATCCACTTTTGGACCAAAAACTGTTCCCCCTTCTGATGCAAAAAAAAAAAAAAAAAATCAGCTTTTCCCCAAATCAACACCCCATAATTCCCTGAAGAATATAATGCCCTGAAGAATATACTTGTAGTCCATCATTAGTCGAGTTTGTTGGGTCTATATTTCAGAGTGTCGCATATTATACAAAATGCGTTGCAAGTTGTGAGTCGTCTCACGTTGTTCCTTGTATATACACAAGTTAAAGGTGGATGGCCCTATTGTTTTTCATAAAGGTGTTTTGAACCTTATGTCAGTTATTTCCGGTGGTTTAATTTCAAAACCAAAAGCGTGACGCACGACATACTGTAGTGATGGTACATTGTCATGGTAGATGAGGTACTATATCGCTTGTGTTTCAAATATGCTAAAAGAAACATATCTCCGGCCTAATGATATTTTGGGTAAAAATGTGCGTGTGGGGATGATGAT
This sequence comes from Amphiura filiformis, assembly GCF_039555335.1. NCBI lineage: Eukaryota > Metazoa > Echinodermata > Ophiuroidea > Amphilepidida > Amphiuridae > Amphiura > Amphiura filiformis. The sequence continues at coordinate 11,860,275 of NC_092633.1, read as the reverse complement.
TCTGTCGATGTGCTATTCTTTTAAAAGTCCAACGTCCCTTGTGGAAGAATTTGGAAATATTTTCCACGGGGATTGTGAATTTCAAATTGAATAATTTTGTACATAAAGCAGCTCCATTTGAATTTGATACAACCTATGAGAAATATTCAACCTGAATCTTCCACAGAGGGAGGGTGAGTTTCAGATAGAGACGGTTAACAGGCAGATTCTATTTGAAATTCATACTCCCCGTGTGGAAGTTATTTCCAAAATCTTCCACAGTGTGGACTTTAAATGGTTCAGCTCAATCTGGTAAGCCACCTTTAATCAATTTCAAAGGTTGCGTTTGTAACTCCTTCCAAGTCTCTTTCATTCTTCACAGGAAAGTTGCTTCCATTTTGCTCCTTCTGAGTTGGCGCATTCTGCCTTTGGAATTCTGTCACAAAATAGCCACTCATACCAACACCTATGAAACACGAGAGTATTAACATTTTTGTCCATGTACATAGGAAATTGCTGTAGGCAAATGACAGAGTGTAGCCTGCGGACTCCCACAATCGGTAGTTTGAAAAGGCTGGTTCTTGGTTGAACGGGAAGAGTACACCATAGTACGCTGAAACAGAACGAGAAGAATATTCTTATGTTAGTAAGTGTGTCTCACGCATGCAAATTAATACGTATGTTATGTTATCATGGTTAATATTTTGGGAATTTGCAGAAATTAAAGGGTGTCTCCGGCAATCACAATATTAAGCCTTATATGTTATAAAAATAATTATCAAGCACGAATCACATTTTTTAATTTAAAACAAACTCATATTGACCATAAAAATGAATAAAAACAGCCCGCTCTCAACATGCGATATTCAAAATTCCCGCGCCGAAATTATCTAAGTGCAATGACGTAATGGTAATTTGTGCTCAATTGTTGTCAGTCTTCATTGTATGACTGGGACGTCATTGTACTCGACAATTTCGGCGCCCGGGAATTTTGAATATTGCGTGTTGAGAGACCGATGTTTTTATTCGTTTTTATGGTCACAATAAGTTTGTTTTAAATCAAACCACGTGATATCGGGAGCGCTTAGCTCTTAGAAACCCTTTAAGTTTCTTGGAAACGGCTAGAGACCAACCTGATCAGATGACGTCAAACTAGCTGACGCCACCGAGTTGGAAATTTCTGTTCAGGTGTTTGATCAGGTTGTCCCACACATGAAATAGTTCCAATCCCGTGTTTCGGTTCGATGTAGGTGCTTGTTTACTAATCTGGATGGCTTCCAGGACCCTCGTGGGGAAGTCTTATCTTTCCTTAAACGTTTACGTTTACTTTACGAGACACATGCAGGATTGGATTTAGATCCTGTGTTTAAGTTTGTGTTTGGATATGCAATACATTATACAGACTAGAATTTTCTTAAAATAGGAATTGAATTCTTCTGTTCTCCAGAGTAAAAAACAATGGAATGACAATTATCTCGTTCACGAGGTTCAACATTTGTTATTGAGGTAATTGAGTTTTTCCAAAGAAAGTAATGTTTCTCTTAAATTTTCCGCACAACCATGATTTAAGTAAAATTGAGACATTGATCTTCGGGTTTTAACTAAAACTGTTTACGACGGAAGTATTGAGATATTAATATAAAACTGGTTTGGATTTACGTGGTAGAGCATCTGCCTTTTTCAGAGTCAACAATGACCAAGTCAACAGTATCGCTAAGATGTGTATAAGAAAACCACATTGTGAGCAGGATATCGTGGGAGTTCATCATCTACTGCTTCCCAGTGTCATTCGCTCAAAATCTTCAAGCTGTGGCTACACGCTCAAGAGATGGACGAACAGGCCTGCCGAAATGCGCCAACCCCTCTATTTTCGACAGAAAGAGAGATAACAAGGGCCTCCAACTGAAAGCTTTAACAACGCATTTCAAATGTATGCAGTTGGTGAAGTACCACATCATGAAATACTCTGTGGACGAGGAGACACAGTTCATCTACATGATCTATGGTCACATAGAGCAGAGACAGAGAGGAAAGGTAACAGTGTAATGGTGTAAAAGAGCTGCATGAAAGAGAAAGACATCTTTTTATCAACGAGCTACGCAGAGGGCAACATGGTCGCCAGGGCATGGGCTAATATCCAGGGTCAGAAACGTCAAGAGCAGATGTCAAAGCAAGAGCATAGGAGCACACTATCATCCATTACCAAAGATGTTTTAGAAGAGCACTTACTTGTCTCCTTATATGGAATGCCAAAACAAGGTCGCCTCCTCGGATGGGAAACAGCCATGCACATGGACACAAGATGAAATCGTCTCCTCTACTCCTGGTCACCTGAGATGCTGAAATTTTACCTCAACTCAATCCAAGACACACTACCCTCACGTACCAACAAACACCCACTAGGTCAGTGTACTCTTTGTGGCTACAACTGCGGCACAATGCTGCACATATTCAACTGCTGCCAGTACTCTCTTAGAACAGGCCGTTACAACTGGAGACATGACATGGTACTCCGAGAGATAGTCCACCAACTAGTTCCTGCTGTTTTGAAAGCTAGATGTGGGACAGTAGGCGACGGAGATGAACAGAATGTCACCGGCATTTCATTCAGAACTGAGACTGGAACGTACAGAAATGTATAGCACAGAATGGCTTCCAGCAGCTAGGTTTGTGGTTAATAACTATAAAAGAACCGAAGGTACCGTAACTAGCATTCTAAATGAGTTAAATTGGCCCACACTACAAGAACGGCGAAGAAATATCCGTCTTGCAACTATGTATAAAATTCAATCAGAGGATATAGCAATTCCAATTCCTGGTTATATTCACAGGCAAACCGTCACAAGCACCAGACAATATCATCCTCTGAAGTTCCGGTCCATGAAAGTATCATCAAATGTGTACAAATACAGTTTCTTTCCAAATACCATATCAGAATGGAATAACCTACCATCATCTGCTCTAGAGTCTTGTAGTATTCAATACTTCAAAACTGCACTATGTAATAATGTAATGTAACTTAATGTTTAATCTGTATTCTCGTAAAAGTATTTGTGTTTTCATCGTAGGCCATTTTGCTTCTCAATTAGATGTCGCTTTTGCGATTTTATTGAGTATTTGTTTAGATTTAGATTTAGATATAGAACCCAGAAAGACAACATCATCCAAAGCTGTGAGGACTGACAAGTAGTGTGGGATGAAGACAAAATTCCCAGCTATGTTCCCACCAGAGATAGTGAAAACATCGAAAAGGCCAGATATAACTATTTACTTACCATCAGACAAGCAATGCATCATAATTGAACTCACAGTACCTGCTGAGGAGAACTTAGCACAGGCCAACCTCAGAAAGAAAATGAAATATGAAGATCTAATCCAGGAAGGACAAGCAGCAGGATGGCAACTGAAATACCTCCCAGTAGAGGTGGGATCAAGAGGGTTCACAAACAACACACTTCGAACCTGCTTCAAGTTCTTTGGTCTTACAAACAAAGAAACCAAAAAGGCACTGGATACTGTGGTGAGAACAGCATTAAGAGCAACATACACTCTATGGCTTGCTCGCAACAACAGACCCTTTGGAAGCTGGGAATTGGTGAATCGTCCGTATATGCCACCGTTCGACCTACCTGAAGTTGGATAAATGACCAAGCTTTACTTCCCTACATAGGCCCAGGATCCTGTGACCAGCCTAATCTCTAATGGAACTTACACACATCAAGATGTTCCAGCAGTGCAAGTCATGCAGATCCATGACAAAGGGTTTACTTGGTATACTAAGGGATGGTGGCTTGGCAGGTTGGTTTCAACACCTTATACCAACAGTTCCTGGTCTCACGATTGTTTGAAGGGAACGTTTATAAGTTTTTCAAACAAAACATCATGTACAACCAAATGTTAGTCTTAAACAGCTAAATGTGATATCATGCTATTACTTTAATTTCCCCTCTTTTACAAAATTATTCAATTTTAAAGCATTTTTATAGCTTTTTCGGATATAAAATGACAAAATTGGTGGCGCTATTTAGTTACTGGAAATTACTCTTTTAAGCTTTTAATACATATGATTCCTTCTATTGTTTGATAAAATATGTATATAAAATTTCCTCGTTGCTTGTTTCCCCGTAAATATAGAAATATGATTTAGGATAAATAGCGCCATCTATAGTTTGCATTTAGTTAATAATGAAGCCAATTCTATATATATCAAACAACCGTGGTCTGCAAGAAGGGAGTAGCCACTACTGTAATGTGATTCCCTGATGTCAACAGTTGCTGCACTGGTGAGGGAGGGTTCCCGGGACCAAAGCGCTCAACCCACCACCGCCCGTCCCAAGTCGGGGGCAGTGCAGCAAGCTGCAGCAGAATGTTAGATTGATGGAACAGGATTAATAATATGTCTACCTGGGCTTGATACAGCAAACAACAACTTGCTTCATTTGTACACGTCCTTAAAAAACGTCGATCGTAGATCAAGCCAGGAAGCAGCCACTCCACGGCTATGGAATTTCACATTGTGAGGCCCATGTCACATGGGAAAACGGTGTAAATCGAACATTATTTTTGCTAAATTTATCGCTATCATGTAGATTTTAAGCTTTCTTAGCAGCGTTGGTCAAAATTTGAAACAATTTTGTAAAATTTACCTCAATTTGCTGCGGTTGATGAAAATTTAGCACGATTCGTACTGATCGGTCAGAATATAGCATAATTTTCGGCAATTTACTGTAACTTCCAGAAATTGGCCATTTCCCGTTAATTCCAATGTGACACGGGGCCTATTGTGGTTTAATATCATTAATACCTACCATTCAATTGTGTTTGCCATACGGCGTCTGCTAACCCCCAAAAAGCCGCAATGACAAAATACACCGGTAGGTCTTCAGTTGGCTTCCAAAATGTCATTGCAATCATGAGAGCGATATTGATTAGCGCTGCCATCGAGAATTGCGGTATTCTACCTGTCCATTTCTCAACACGACCTGATAGGTAGGATGAAGAGGCATCAACTACACCATAGCAGATCATGACGTAGCCCACCCACTGCACACCAATTTTACACGTCACAAACGACTGGTATAAAAGTAAAATACAAGAAAACCAAATCATTAAAAAGAACTATGTCTTAAAAGGTCGTACATCAAAGATATAGTGGGAATTATAACCTCACTTACATGTCATCACTATACACGTAGTACGTTAAAAGCCTAAAATGTTGTCATATTTTACCAAAAAATAACCCATTCAAGTATTGGGTAAAAAGACTCTCAGCATGGCAGCTGTTACTAACATAGTGCCATTACCCCGATATCTTCATGGCAGAAATCAAAAAGATTACAATGTTCTTTCAACACATATATTCAAGCGCAAGCCTTAGAATTGTTTTATAGAAACCAAGAATAACAGGAGATATTCATGATTCATGATTTTCTACCCCGGTATTCAAAGATCTATCATCTGAACTCTGAATATCAAATAACAGATACAACACTCTACGCCATGCCATGCACAACTCGGCTAGCCTAATTCCCCTAGCCCACCTAGAAAGTACAAAAGAGCGAATTGGAAAGGCAACTCTAACTGGCGATTAGTAGTATGATAGCAGATACACGTGATTTGATACAGGGCGTATTTCTATTGGTTAGTTTCCCGCCAGTACTAAAATAATTATTACTATGCTTCTACTTCTATTGGTATTCCGTAGTACCTGGTATAGCGCCTAGATTGTCCTATGTCCTATGGGACTAGACCTTTAAAGCCACACATAACAATAACAGGTGTGGAAATAAGAGTATAACCTGACCAGTTGATACCAGTATGATCAGAAGATCAATGCTTTCTTTTTGTTAAGCTTAAGAAAGACCCTACTAAGACCTACCAAAATACTGAAAGACGGAGGGTAATCTTTCAGATTACAAGTATTCTATGCTATACCCCTAATCATCCCATTTAAGGGCGGTGCACCGTATCAGAAGCGGAGTTGGTCCCCTTTCTCTTTTCGATTAGCTCGAACCTGGCTTAACGTGTACAAGGATGACTTTTCTGTACACGGGACCAACAGCTAATGTGAATTCCGATCTATGAGACGAGCTGCACATACCCAACCTATACATATTTTATATATTACAACAATTTTGCGGGATTGTAGTTTTTTTGCTTGTTAGGTTACCTTGGTAAAATCTCCTTGCATATAGGCTTGCTCCAGACCGCTGACCATTGTTATCGGAATAAGCAAGAGGAGCCGTTTATCCATCATGAGACGAATGGTGGCGCCAACTAATTCAAATGTGCTACTCGATTGATTTTTCTCGCTTGGTTGTATGGGAGTAAGCCCGAAGAGTATGATGCATACTGCACAAGCGCCACATGCTGTGTATATACCTGTAAATCGATAACGTTTTAGATTAGAAACGTAAAACAAACATAAAACATGAAGGACACTGCTCTAATTTTTGTCAAAAATTGAAGTATTGTATTTGGACACTTTTGCTACAAAAATTACGATAATGCAAAAAGTTATTGAGGAAGATAACTTAATCAGTATCTTTTTTAATCATCATTATTTGAGTGACCAATGGGAAAAAACCTTCTGAGCGCAGAATGTATTATAGCAACAAAGCATGTGGCTCGATTCAAGTCTGCAACGTTTTCCGGAATTCATTCCCTTTTCCACACAAGCACAAGGACTATCAAATCCGAGTCCACAATGGATAGCTGTCAACAAAATTCGAAATATGACAAATATGAGTTGGAATTACAGTATCTGTTGGAATTGTATTGCGCGAGGTCTATATTAGTGCGTATGCACCAATTTTATGTACATACTTGACATTTAATATGGACGGAGTCTGCATAGACCACACGGGCTATTGGGGTGTGTCGGGAGATGGTGTAAAATAATTGTTTGATAGAAAATGTGCTTTCGATATGTTAACATTATGGTGCTCGTAATGTAGCAAATCAAATTTGCCTAAAATGGCGGATTTGGGGATGCTGAATTTCAGCTTTGTGGGGGCCACAATTTCGGACTTTATGCAACGTGGTTCTGCTATTATTAAATTTAAAGGGGTTTGAGGTGATATTTCTTAAACTTCGTCAGCAACTGGCATTCATGATTCATCACAGCTGAAATACACTTTGCCAAGTTTTTGAACAGGGGAGGAGCTTAAAAATAGCGCTCTTAAAAGCTGTACGTACTCAGAAAGTTTGCATGGCCCCCTGGGTTCAAATGTTATAAACTTACGGTACAAAAACAACTGTGCGGATTCCTGGTTGTCCAATGAAATCACACTGTTTCTTTGTGTACAGTAAGTTGATAACATTTGGCCCTAAGGGACCATTCAAATTTTCTGAGTGCAAACCACTTTAGAGCCATATTTTTTAAAGCTCCTCCCACTTTCAAAACTGGTAGATCACAGGTGCATTTCAGTTCTGCCGAGCACTTATTGGTATTTAGGTTCAATAAAATTGCATCAAACCTCAATAAATTTGATAAATATCAGAATAATGTTGCTCAAATTCATTCTCCTTAAATCCGCCATTTTAGGCTAATTTACTACATTATGATGTAAAGCACATTTACTGTCAAACAATTACTTTTCACTATCTCCCGACACACCCCAATTAATATTTAGCCCGTGCCGTTTATACAGATCTCTACCAGACCAGTCATGGAATTTTGCGAAAAAGTATTCCATATTAAATATCAAGTCTGTATTTTATTGGTAGTTTCGGGTCCAGACTGCATATGTTTATCACGAACGACGAGTGTTGGGAACGACATTAACCGGCTGCGAAGGAGACTATAACTCTCAGGTTAAACGTTGACCCATGACCCACGAATTGAGGAATTTGAGTAGTGTAATATTTTTAAAACTTGCAAAACTTGCAAGGAAAATAAATAAATAAATAAATAAATAAATAAATAAATAAATAAATAAATAAATAAATAAATAAATAAATAAATAAATAAATAAATAAATTAATTAATTAATTAATTAATTAATTAATTAATTAATTAATTAATTAATTAATTAATTTCGTTAATTAATTAATCAATTAATTAATTAATTAATTATTTAATTAATTAATTTCGGTGTTTTATATAGCGCCTTTTCCGGATCTTAGAGGGATCAAAGCGTTGTAATTCCGCTCCCATGGTGGATCATCACAATCAGATCGCATCTACTAGGCTGGTTGCAGCCGAACTTGGCGCAAACCTATCCGCACTTAATAGATTGTAACATCCACCAATTATCTATGCAGCTCCTCAAATTCCATTGGGTGAAGGAAGTTTTTGATAGCCAAACAACTAATCACCGATTTTTCAAAGAAATTTGATGGATTATCCTTATTTATTGTCACTAGATATTGTACAGAAACAAGTGGTTTTTACTGTGCTTATGTTCGTGGGATTTACTTCTCACCCTGTCAAATAAAATCGTAAAACTGAAAGTAGTGTACCAAAATTGACCGTAACTTAAAACAATGCAAAAGCTTCAAAATCAGGTATGCACGTGTAGCGGCGATACTCATAATATTTTGCAAAGTTATTTTTTTTAGAAATAATGAAACAATCAATAAAACCCAAACAGTGTAAGAAAGTTAATGGAACATGCAAATTCAGTCGAAAATGAACAATAAATGGCAGCCAGCACATGAAATCTGTCAGTAATTAAGTGGAATAGTGTAGAACAAGACCTATTTCTTGAAGAAAGTGCATGAGAAGCAGAAATCAGCCCCGTTCCACACTATTCCACTTACTCTTTGGAAATTGTCATCTGTGTAAGGATCTTATACGCATTCTTACAGATTTCTTGTGCTGGGTGCCAATTATTAGGCTCTGAATGTTGTCCAGGAAGCTGTTCAATGTTGTGAAAAATTGAAGTTTCTTTTTTGGTTTAGTGTATAAGAAACGTTCCATACACACCTATAACAATGTTGGTCAGATGTTTTGGCGGTTTAGTTGCCTCGCATATACTTGTTGCATTAGCATCATCACCACCGTCTGTCAAGGAAATAAGCAAAATATAAAAGATGGTAATTTTTAGCAACTGAGATGTAATTATTACTGGTGTTAATTCATTATAATCGATTAATTAGGAAACATCTTCGGGACCGCTCATTATTTACAGGGGAGGGGGGGCCGGGAAAAATGTAGGGGGGGCTATGTGATTTTCACTTTAACAAACAGGGGGGGTTATGTGATTTTATTTTTCCTGATAGGGGGGGTCAGGTGAAATTTAATATTAAATTATTCACTATGATTACCGGTATGATTCACTACAATAGGCCTATTTACCTCATATTTGGCCATTTTAGCCACAAAAATGTAAATTTTTGCGCGCTTCGCGCGAATCTATTCCTGCACCATATTTTGAGTTTAGCTTCAATATGGCAACATTTTTGCCCTTCGCACGCATTTGTGTCATAAACTTATTCTCTCACCAAAAGGAGCTGGATTCACATAATACCCTTCAAGAAATTTTTCCAACCACCTCATGTCATAAAGAAATCTACGCCACTGTTTATCAGCACATTAGCCATGGCAGGGTGGCAAGTCAGTCCCCTCTCCTCCTCAGTCGACAGATGTATTGTGACAAAACTTATGCATCTTCCTTTTGGTCTATTTTAGACCCTAAATTAACCCCAGTTTTTTAGTATCAAAATGTCAAATTGCTGTCCAGGTAATGTTCTTTTAGTAGCAGATCAGTGGGACGATTTGGAAATTTTGCCACCCCCCGGCTCGGTGACTCTGATACATCTTTCTTTGAATTTTAGCATTGAAATAGCATATTTTCTGGGGACAGCTTGGAAAAAACTTGGATTACAATTGTGGGGAGAGGGGTGTCTTCTATACGAAGAGCCAGAGGTGGCAATCATGTTGCCATGCCCAGGGGCCATCAAAAGGTGAATCCGGCCATGGTATACCAGCAAAATGTATTTCTCGATGTGAGGGGGGAGGTTACGTATTTTTTTTGTCTGCAATAGGGGGTTATGTAATTTTAGATGCTGCTAATAGGGGGGGTTGTGTAACTTTATGAACTCAATTTTGAAATCCTCCCGGCCCCCCCTCCCCTATAAATAATGAACGGTCCCTTCAATTGTCTCAAGTTTATGGGGCTTTTAATTCTATCGGTATAATACGTTGAGGTGCAAATGGATAAAATTATAGTGTAGACCTTCCAGCTATGGATTCTCCGCGCAATAAATTGTTATCGACCATTACCATTCATGGTATCTGCGACGGTTGTCACCCAGGTGAGTGTTTGTTGAGGGATGGGGTGAATGGGTGGTGGTGGTGCAGGGGTGTGTAGGGGTGTGCGTGACGTGTGTATATTGTAGACTTTCTAGTTATTGGTTATTCAAGTAAGCATGGTAAAGTGCTACTTGTTGTCGACCATTCACAGTAATATGCGGAAGTTGTCGCTCATTGGTTATAGGCAGGGGTGTGCGGGGTGGGAGTAGGCCTACGTACGGTTTATGAGTTGAGATATCATGTGTAGGGTGAATGCTTGTTGTCGACCATTTACGGTACAATAGGCATGGCAAACATTTCAACACATGTGTGCATCAGTAGGGCCTATTGCCTTTCGAATTCTGGACAATTTGTAAACTCATTAGTTGATGCTATGACATTTATTATGACATATTTATACACTAACCCGAATAGCAGTACATTGAGCCACATGTGAAATCCGTTGACGTTGCATTAGTGTCATTAACTGAGAAAACCAGTGAAGATATCAGATTGCCCAGCACTTGACTGGCTTGAAAGAAAAGGAAAAAGATGCCAAAGAATCGACTCACGATGACCTCACGTTTTTCATTATGTATCACGGCATATCTCATACCTAAAACACATATAATGGCAAAACAATAGACATCAGTTGTACTGAAATAGAAATATGGTAATTCATACATTTTATTTTACAATTGATGTTTATTTTGAAAATTACACTATTATTGTTTTGGTCGATCAGTATGTAATGAGAGTTGATGAATTATTTTCATTGCATTTCTTTATGATCACATAAACACTGTACCCTTGTCTTTCAAACTACACATGTAAAAATTATATCACACACTGTACTTGGCAGCATTAGCATAAAGTCAATGGTCTGCAGTCACTGGGTGAAAATGAGGCGTTTTGGTTGAGGGAAATAAGAGGCTGGAATGAGATTTTGTTTTATATTTTAAATTTTCTCGGGAATTTAAAGTATGGAGAGTGCTATAGTACATTTTGGAACGGTAGTAGAACACAAACTTCCAGCTCATAAAACCATCTTTGTCGGGCCTGGAAATGTTTTAGTTTATTTATAATGTGTATAGTCAAATATGTGTTATTTTTGACAAAAACAAGGCTTTTTTTTCTATAAGAATTATTGATATTGCCAACAATAGCAAACGTTGAGTCAGGGTTTATAATTAATTATTGCACAGTTCCTTAGTTGAATAAATGTAGGCTTTTAAGACATCCAAATGCTTAGCCTTACCAGACTTGCACCTGCATTGCTGAAAAGTCACCCAGTTTTTTTTCTTAACCATATGTTCCTATGGGACAGAGAATTGTCGAAAGTCTCAGGGAAAATCTTCAAAAGTCACCCATTTGGGCTACCAAACCACGGGTTTGACAACCCTGAATAATGTGTCATTCAACACAAAAGCATCAAACACTTGAACTAATTCAATAAACAAACACTCTAATATTGATGATAGGTTCTCCATAAAAAACAGTCACCCTGTGAACACTGAATACATGCTAATGTCGATAAATTAGTTGAATAAACAATACATGTTAATGAGTTAATACTGTGTGATGTAATAGTTGATGCAATGGCCGGAGTATGAGACAAAAACGTAGTATGCGAGTGAAAAATATGAAAACCTTATTTTAGTCCGAAAGGCACTATCATTGCTTTTGAAACTATTTAACTTAATTTCCCCCAATCGACGTTTTATTGAAGTGCGCACGACCTTGTTCTTCGCATCGTATTCCGAAATAATGTAAACCGTAAAAATTTTTAGCCTTACCAATTCGCCAGTTTCAGTAATGTATTATAGATGCTATTACCTAATCAAAGTGTGTGATATAATGTTTACATGTGTTGTTTGCACTAAAAGACAAAGGTACAGTGCTTATGTGATCATAGAGAAATCCCATGAAAGTGATGGCGTCACAAGACTTAACTCTGAATACATACTTGCCGACCCGCGTAAATGTATTGCTTTTTAGAAATTGATGAAGCATCTCGTTTGGTAAACACATAAAAAAGACTACCAGAATGATAAAATGCAAAACCTTAGTAGCGCACAACTGTGAAAATAATCTGCACTCACTTATATCATTATTGTCGACATAATCAAACCAGAATTCATATAGCCCCACAATATTTTGAGGTCAAAACGTAAATTATACACTACATTATCCGTGATGTCAAAGTGCTTTACATTTCCGCCGCGCTGCTTTTATATTACATAATTTGGCATCCAACAGCTCCCCATTTTATACCTGGGTGAAGTGGGACAATCGAGATCACGTGTCTTGCCCAATGACATAAGATGTTGGCCCTGACGGGGTTCGAACCCTCAACCTCATGGTAATGAGTCGAACGCCCAAAAACCGTTAGGCCGACTGTGCCCGGCAACCGTGCATTGGAAGACATAAAGCCAATATATGCGAGACAATATTTTGGTTCACAACTTCACAATTTCTCTAGAGATAATTGATTTATAAACTTTCAATACCTACCAATGGTTGTTAAATAAGTGCACTTTGAAGACCACAATGGCGCTCCAGCAAGGCCCAGTATGACGGATGCTGGGATCAAGGTGTACCACGATGGGTAAAAATTGGCGGCAGAGTAAAGGGTATAACAGCACATAGCAGCCACAAGTGTATATTTGATACCGATGTGTTTGATAACAAATGATGGGATGAAAAGTGCAGAAAAGATGAGAGTAGCATAGATTGTAGCCAATGATGCCACGCCTAGACCTTGGTCACAGTTGATGCTGCTCTGGAGATTGGATAATCCCTGTGTTGTAAAACAACAACAAAAAATTGCTTGTGAAATCATCATAATCTATACAAAAAACTTTAACAATTAGCTTTTTATAATAAATAATTATGTATACCTATTTTTTTTTAATATAAAGGTTCACGTATACTACATGTATATATCTAGTCATATATTTCGCAAGGAATCATATTGACCATTTATTTTCTGCTTCATTTTAGCAGATGGGAACTCGGATAATTTTAAGGACTCTTCTTCAACAATATTCTACTGTGAATGTCTTGAACATACGGAATGTCAACATCACTCATTTAGATTTACAACATGTTGTTATTTATATTCTATCTTCTTGACTACAACGTTAGTAATTATTCATATAAAAACAACGGGTGTGTTTCAATGTGAGGTCAAAGGCAATATACGTGGATCATGCGTTTCAGTGTTCTCCAAAGTGAATTTAACCGAAATTCCTTCCCATCCCAAAATGCAATATGCATATTACAATAATTACAAAGTGACGAGACAGATTAACCGCCGATCTGTATCTATTATTAGGCAAACAAGAATTCCTGAAAAAAATTGGTGTCAGTTCCAGTTTACAATGTAATTATTATTTGAATGTAATGTTAAAGATGGAATTGCATGAGAAGTTTTGCACTGCAGCACTGACAGGAACATTTAGTGGTAGTTCATTTATCATTAAATAATTATACACTTACATACGTGTTTTGGCGCAGCGTCAGCCTTCTATTATTCTAGCTAAAAACGTTTTTAAAAATAAAAAAATATGCAAATGAGGTAGCTAATTTGCAAATTTTGCGACAAAAATCACATGGGATCTTCAGACTGCCCCTTACCACCATCCCACCAAGTTAAAATCTCTATACGCCTCACCAGTTCCATAAAATGGCAAAAAGCCTTTTAAAAATAAACAAATATGCAAATGAGGTGGCTAATTTGCGACAAAAATCACGTGGGATCTTAAGACTGCCCCTTTACCACCACCATACCAATTTACATCTATATACCCCCTACCAGTTCCAAAAAATGGCAAAAAAGGGGAAATGAGGTGGCTGATTTGCATATTTTGTGACAAAAATAGCATCTGATCTTAAGACTGCTCTTAATCATCACCACACCAAATTACATTTCTATATGCCTCACCAGTTCCGAAAAATGGCCAAAAGCATTCAACAAATAAAAAATAGGCAAATGTGGTGACTAATTTGCATATCTTGCGACAAAAATTGCATCGGATCTTACGACTGCCGCTTACCACAACCTCATCAAGTTACATCCCTATACGCCTCACCAGTTCTTCGAAATGGCAAAAAAAACCACCCAAAAACAATTTTAAAGTTAAATATGCAAATTAGCTACCTAATTTGCGCCAAAAATTGCATCAAGTCTTAGGGCAGCCATTACCACCACCCTACCAAGTTATACCCCAATACACCTCACCAGCTCCGAGAAACTGCCGCTTACCACAACCTCATCAAGTTACATCCCTATACGCCTCACCAGTTCTTCGAAATGGCAAAAAAAACCCAAAAAACATTTTTAATTTAAATATGCAAATTAGCTACCTAATTTGCATATTTTGCGCAAAAAAATGCATCAAGTCTTAGGGCAGCCACTTACCACCACCCTACCAAGTTACACTCAGATAAACCTCACCAGCTCCGAGAAACTAACCTGGAAGCCAAAGGCATTTAAAAACAAAGTTCACACAATACAAATGTATAAGACCCCATTATAGCATTATAAGGCAATTTATAAGTCATTTTAAATGATTTTAAATGTGACGTATAAAATTTGTCTTTAACACAGGGAGATATAAAAAGTAGGGTTTTGGGTACTTTTTGTTCAATTTTCACAGAAGTGAAGGGTTTTGACCTATGTTTTTGTTTGTCTGTTTGCCCCTGGGTCGCTGAAACAAAGAATTATATTAATTAAATCACCTAATTCGATCACCTAATTTATAATTAATAAAGGACAAAGAAAGCAAAAAGCAAAAGTATGCTTCATTTAGTTAAAACAATAGTACAAAAATATAACTCTATACGACAATTCAAATCAGGATCAATTCATGGACTAAGTACACAGGGAAATGTTGAGTATGTAAATTAAATGGAACAGCCAAAATGCCAATGAGTATGTAATTTAACTAGAACAGCCTTAAATTGATATCGATATTAATATTGACGTCACAGATTCGATTTGTCACGTGATCGTCAAACCTGTACTAAAGGTGTCAGTTCTGCAGGAACTGACACAAAAAAATATTGATGTACGTGTTGCCCTCAAGTTAGACCCTCCCTCGGGTCCATGGAGAGCGACCCGGAGAGCGACTAGTAATGTAGATTATATAACATTAAATAAACCCGATACATGGACCCTCCCAATCTGTAGGCAAGTTGCCTTCCAGTTCCCAGCATTTTGTGGGAATTCACTTTTACCGATCCTGGGTCAGACGAGTTTTCTATATTACGTCCGTGGTCTCACTGTCTTGCCGTTTGTGCGGGCGTTTGTGTAAGCGGCTACTTAATCTGACCAATCAATGTAGATCTCAGCAAGCAAGGCGATATTTGAAATGGGTTTTCATTGATAGTCTATTGATCATAACCACACCACTCCACGCCATACATAAATTCTGCCAGTCACATTTCCCCAATATGAAATATTTTAAAAGTAAAATTTTAATTTTAATTTTACTTCATTAAAGTTTGACGGAGGCGGGGTTCGAACTCACGGCGCATTACTTTGGACACCTATGAACCCAGCGCCTTAGACCACTCGGCCACTTGTCTTGTTGCAATCCATTTGAAACTTATTTGAAGATATAATCGCAATTTTCGCAACTTCAACATAGGCCTACCACGTGACAAGCAAAGGCAGAAAACGTACCATATTTTGGAATTTTATTTACCTAAAAACATTAATGTGCATTATTAGCGCTCAATTGTTGTTAACTGATGCGTGTTCTATAGGCCTATACAAAAAAATCCAACAATAAACATGATAAATGGGCGTCTATATGGACAATACATTATATCGATTTTGACACGTGCTCGTGTGTCAGTACATTTCCATGGTCAGTAAAATACTATAGAAGAACCTACCATTTTTCTTGTATAAACGTTCGATGTTTTGATCAAGTATGTGAATAATCGACATTAGACCCTTAATGTTTTTTCAGGAAATAAAAGATTAGATTACAATAAAAACGAAACAGTAATCTTTGGTTGGGTCTAATGTAATATTCACATAGAATTTTCAACGTTTTTTCTATCCTTATTCTTGCTCAATTAAAAAATATTTTGCCGTATATAAAATTGAAAAAAAATTCTCTGCCTCTTAAACGACATCAAATGTGCTACAATTGGGTATCACGAATCGTTATATATGATGTGCAGTTAATATTCATATTTTCTTTTATACAGAGGATGCTTCAGTTTTGACAGGAAAAATATTTTCTTGAAAACCCTCTCACTCGGTTATTTTAAAAAGGTTACCACGCTTCCCTAGAATGTGCAATAAATTAGCATTAAAATTTATCTTATTCTAACAGCAAGCGTTTCTAGAATGCAGTATGGCGAAATGTGGTGTAGATCATAACCAACGCGCGCGCAAAATGACCAATAGAACTGGTTCATGCATGTTATGTGCCTACCATATTTGACTTGACAATGGGGTGGGGCTATCATATTAAATTGACGCAACAGTCACGTTACATAGCTTGATAATTATTTGGAAGGGAGTTTACCATCAAAACGGAATAGTCTCGGATTAGGAGAGCTATTATTTAAAAAAACCAAGTTGGTCTGTAGATTAATTGAGTTTTCGTCGACACACAGTGCTCCAGGAGCACTATAACTTTGTTGCTGGTAGTTAGGGCTTAGTGGTGTGTTGGTATTAATATTTGGAGTGAAGGAGAAGGTGGTTTTAGCTCTAATTATTTACCCAGTGATGGAACCGAGACTGTGGGACAGTCTACCCTCAAGTGGGCAAAATGGGAAAGTTGGATGAAAAGAAGGGATTTTCAAATATACAGACTTGACATTTAATATGGAATACTTTTTCGCAATATTCCAAGACTGGTCTGTGGTTAGAGGTCTGCAAAAACGGCACGAGCTAAATATTAATTGGGATGTGTCGGAGATGGTGTAAAGTAATTGTTTGACAGAAAATGTGCTTTCCAATAGTTTACATTATGGCGCTCATGATGTAGTGAATTAGCCTAAAATGGCGGATTTAAGGAGACTGAATTTGATTTTTGTGGTGGTAAAATTTCTGAATTTGAGCAACATTATTCTGATATTATCAAATGAATTGAGGTTTGAGGCGATTTTACTGAACCTAAATACCAATAAGTGTTCGTCAGAACTGAAATACACATGTGACCTACCAGTTTTGAAAGTGGGAGGAGCTTTAAAAAATATGGCTCTTAAAAGTGGTACGCACTCAGAAAGTTTGAATGGTCCCCTGGAGCCAAATGTTATAAACTTACAAAGAAACAGTGTGAGTTCATTGGACAACCAGGAATCCGCACAGTTGCTTTTGTACCGTAAGTTTATAACATTTGACCCCAGGGAGGCCATTCGAACTTTCTGAGTACATACAGCTTTTAAGAACCCTATTTTAAGCCCCTTCCCTGTTCAAAAACTTGGTACATTGTAAGTGTATTTCAGCTGTGATGAATGCCAGTGAATGCTGACGAGGTTTAAGAAATATCACCTCAAACCCCTATATATTTGATAATAACAGAACTATGTTGCATAAAGTCCGAAATTGTATCCCCCACAAAGCTCAAATTCAGACTCCCTAAATCCGCCATTTTATGCAAATTCGCTACATTATGAGTACCATAATGTTAACATATGGAAAGCACATTTTCTATCAAACAATTATTTCACACCATCTCCCGACACACCCCAATTTATATTTAGCCCGTGTGGTCTATGCAGACTCCGTCCAAACCAGTCTTCGAATTTTGCGAAAAATATTCCATATTAAATGTCAAGTCTGCATATGAATAGAGAGGGCTTTTAATTGGCTAAATTTCAGTAATAAAAATAGAGAAGGCGTGTAGAAACTGTGCGGTGCTCCTAATGAAAGGAAGGGATCTTCAATTTGTTATGAATAGAGGGTGCGTACGCGTGACTGTGCGGTGCTCCCAATGAAAAGAAGGGATTTTTTATTTGTGGCGCTGCTATTGTAAAGGAGGGATCTACGTTATTGTAAAGTTTGACATAATAGATTAGAGAGGGCGTTTTGTTTGTACTGGGCGTCTCCATTTTGTGCGATTTTGTAATAAGAATAGCGAGAGCGTGTAGAAACTGTGTGGTGAATGAAAAGAAGGGATTTTTAATTTGTGGCACTGCTATTGTAAAGGAGGGGGATCTACGTTATTGTAAAGTTTGACATAATAGATAAGAGAGGGCGATTTTACCCCATGCGAGATTGTTGATGTAAACGGAATAGTCGACTGCTGATCCGTCGGATAACGCTTTTTCAATGGGAAATGAACTTTGCTGCTTAGATGATGTCACGATGAGGTTAGCATTTATATTGAAAAGCGTGTTCCGACGGATCTGCACTCGACCGGCCTCAAAGAAGCTGTGGTCAAATGAGACAGCCGGGGGTAAAATGGGACGCCATTGCATGATTTACTCTGGGATTTTTTTGTTGGGGCAAGATGGGACAGTGCGAGCGGGAGTGCGAGTTAGCACACAGTAAATCAATGGCGTCCCATTTTACCCCAATTTGGCACATTTCTAAAAGTAAACTTTTCTTATAATTTTCGAAGAAAAAAGTAACAATTTGTGTCTTATTTAATTGAACAGGTGGCTTAGAAGTTCATGAAGAATTAGGGGTTCATTCATAGGATTGAGGGCATGATCGCTGTTTATAAACAGCGATCATGCCGAAAACAGGCGAAAATAGTAACTTTTTGCACAAGATTTGCAATTTAAAGAGAACTGGCCATTGCTCATGATAATGACACTAGTATATCGACAATATAAGTGTGCTTTTTCATTTAATGACATAAAGTTTGAAAAATATTGTAAGGAACACTTGAGGTTTTGACTTTTAAAACCTACATTTTGGTCAAAAATGTGCTTGGATAGGTAGTTTTCAACAGATTTACCACATTCGCCTTGCTATAACATTGAATTGCTTTAATTGTTGACCTAGTGACGTAAAGTGTTTTTAGGGGAAAGTGTTAGCTTTTTTGATATATAAAAAATATTAAAAAAATTCTGATTGGATGAAGGGAACACTTGAGGTTTCGACAAAACCAATCAAAGAGGCCCATTTTTCAGCTAGAAGCTCCACAGCTCTTACGATGCTATGCACTCAACCGTGTAGTGTTATACAAATACAACATGTTTTATTGCGGGAAAGTAGTCAAAACTACTGGTCGCTCGGTGTTGGATGATTTGACTACTTCCCGACGCGTCAGCGGAGGGAAGTAGTCAAATCATCCAACACCGAGGGACCAGTAGTTTTGACTACTTTCCCGAAATAAAACATGTTGTATTTGTTTTACTATACCTCATAAATATTTTCACTATCACGGTAAAATCGTAAACAGAAGTCAAAACACACACCAGTCAACGTGCCGGCCAGCATGGTAAATAAGCTTATTATTTTACATACCTGATTTTATTGAAGGATTTCTGTTCAATCAATCTACATTTTGACCTATATTATTCGAATTTTCTTTTTAACATTCCATATATAACATTTTGTTTCATAAAACGTTAAATTTGCGAGTTATTATCCATCGGTAATCTCGGAAAAATACCTGCAGCAGACGCCATTTTCACGAAAAACGCATCTGCAGAATCGCCGATGTGTAGCATAATGCTACGTCAAAAGGAACGGTGACGCGTGGGGTCGATACACCGTGTGGTAGTAGGGTGCGGAAGTTGTTACTACTACCCGCGTGCGCGTAATTGCACAGGCGCGGAGAAGTAGTCAAAATACCGTACTCGGACGCTGGCGTTATTAACCAATAAGATGTATGGATTACCTAATAAATATTTATGAGGTATAGTAAAATCAAAGACGACATGTGTGGAGACAATTCACTGCTTGCTTGAGAGCTCTTGGACGAAGAGCAGTGTGCTCATGTGTATCGAGGTGGAACTATGCGCATGATAAGAGAATCGTTTTGTTTATATATAGAATCATTTCCATATGTTTCCGAAATCACTGTTCCAAATTACCCTGTGTCCCAATTTACCCCTAGTTACCCTACATGAGCACGCCCAGTATAATTATTAAAGAAGACGTGTTCGGTTTTGAGTATTCAGCTGCCCTTGTAAAGTCAACATTTAACCATTCATTCATTTCGAACTGAACGTCTTCATAATTTATGAAGAATAAGACAGCAGCGCGACAACTTCGGAATTTGTTCAAATGAAGAAAAACAAGGCAAGGGTAGAGTCATTACCAGATTACAGCGACTGCGTTTAGTTAATTTAATTACCAAATCATATAAAAGCTAAAAAAAACCACAAAAACACAAAACAAACAGCATATCTGGAAATAAACCACCAATATGATGAAGATATATTTTAGTTGGATCACAATAGCAGAGCATGAGTTTGAAACCGACCGGGAAACCATTTAAATAAACATTACTACTTACTACTACTACTATACTACTACTATACATTTGCTTGTAAATGTGGAAAAAAACGGAAGAATATAAAAGCAGCACAAATTCAAACGACGTATAGAATACTTGAAAATACCTTTGCACTCTTATACACGATACAGAAAATGACATTAGTATGCTAGAAGAAAACTACTCGCAATCGAAAATTTCCTCCGATAAACAAAGTAATATCATGAGAACAAAAGAGTAGCCTAGCCCTCTCCATCAAGTACACGATTATAACTTTCAAGCATATTTTTGTAACAGCGAACTTTGAATAATTATTATCTTGATCAAAAAGACGCAATTCAGAGATGCTGCGCAGAATTATCATATCAAATGACCTCAAGAAATATCAAAATGAAGACACCAAAACGGAATATATTCGATCATTGATGATGGTGCATGCACTCGCACTCGATGATGATGATGATGATGATGATGATGATGATGATGATGTGAATTTGTTAAGGGCTGGGGTATGAACGTTTGGACAGTATTTATTTTGGGACATTAGAGCACATCAGACATATCGAATTGCATTCTGAATACGAAGAATGTCATTCTGATATCAAATAATTTTAATTTTTGAAATTCGCAATTTAATACACATTTTATGGCAAATCATTAAAATTGATATTTTTGATATTTAACAGTACTTGAAGTAAACTTTATAAATCTGATGATTTATACTTAATGTGTATGTAGGTGGGATGAAAAGCCGACGATCAATTGATTCGTATTGAAGATATGGATTTTTTTTTCAATACACCAAAAAAAAATTAGGTCTTTTTGGGAAAAAAATCCATATCTTCCATATGAAAGGTCAAAATTTTCAATTGACCGTCGGCTTTTCCTCCTGCTACATACACTTTAAGAATATATCATTAGATTTATATAATTTACTTCGAGGACTGTTATATATCAAAATTTGAAAAATATCAAATTTTTATAATTTGTCATAAAATTTGTATTATATTGTGATTTTCAAAAATGAAAATTATTTGATATCAGAAAGACATGCTTCGTATTCAGAATGCAATTCGATAGGTCTGAGGTGCTCTCATTTCCACAAAAAATACTGTCGAAACGCAATAAATGCTCATTTTAGATCCCTTAAGGGGGTACTACACCCCTGATCAATTTTGTGCCTATTTTTGCATTTTTCTCAAAAATTATAGCACATTGGTGACAAGTAAGATATGTATCGGGGCAAGGACTACAACTACTGTACTGAAAATTCAGCAACTCAAAGCAAGTAGTTATTGATTTATTGACCAACTATAATTGGTTTTCCCTCATTTTTGACTGTAACTCCGCAACTGTTGTCTGTGCTGAAATAAAATTTCCAGTGCAGTAGTTGTAGTCCTTGCCTCTATAATATACATATCTTACTTGTCCCCCGGGCTTGTCCCTAATGCGCTATAATTTTTCAGAAAAATGCAAAAATAGGCACAAAATTGGGCAGGGGTGTAGTACCCCCTTAACATTATCTGAATTTGCATTGCCATAACTGTGGCAGAATAATTTGAACGAAGTACAACGCGGCGCGGTACTACGTTGAATCACTTCTGGTAATAATCAGTTTTTCTCACAGATAGCTATAGTACCAAATTTAGGCGTGTATGTTTACAGGCATTCCCGCAAGTGTCTATTTTTGATTACTTTGGAGTTTAGTTCCCTCCTTCAACAAAGAAAGTATCATTTTGTAGTCATAGTAGTAAAGATATAGTTGGTTGTGCCGTTATTTGACCCCATAAGGGAGGCATGAATCTTTTCATTTGACATTTTATATACGACCTTATGACAACAACAATAAGGATGAGTTGATGATTATTATTGATAAAAGTCTCGATAAACCTTCTCGTGTCAATAAATTGATATATGAATCAGATAAGAATTGTTCAAAGTCGTTTTATTATCTTTAATATCACCTCAAACCCATAATGACCTATAATGATTAGGCCGATTTATTTGAATGAACTTAACTATTTACGTGTATTTACATCATCGCATGGGAAATATGCTTATGTTAAATATCTCATTCCGAGATTGTCTGTCACATTTTGTGACATCCTATCCCGGGATCCTATCTTAGAAACGAACATAAAAATGTGTTTAAAATACATTTCACTAAATGACTGCTCACACTACGGCTAGCCCAATTTTGTCAAGTGGGTTTTACTATTTCGCCAGAAATTTTTCAGGTATCACCAGTTTCAGTGAAAAATTTAAATATCAAAGACTATAGAGGAAAATGCCATAATAATTAAAATCATAATAAATTATTGATCCTGCAACACCAATTTTTGAGTTGATCATAATGGTCACAGATCTTAGTTTTATAGTAAGTACCGTACATTTGCTCCAACTATAATACGTTTTAGGGCCTATAGAATTATCATTATTTTATTATTATTATTATTATTATTATTATTATTATTATTATTAGTGTTATTATTATTATTTTTATTATTATTTTTATTATTATTATTATTATTATTATTATTATTATTATTTATCATCATCATCAACGTCATCATCATCATTTTATTATCATTGTAACATAAACAATTTTTCTGATCATTATTATCTTAGAAATATCTTGGTTATAAATATATATATATAGAAACAGATACAGATACAGGCGTGTAATGAACTGTCTAAAGTTCACATTATCATGGCTGGGAAAAGCTGAACTAATGGACTATAATCGAGACAGGTCGCTAAAATCGCACAGCTTTTACTTTATTTCACTGAGTATAAAAATATCCACAATTTGGACTATACATTATAAAAAATAATTGTTACCCATCAATATTTATGTTAACTAGGAAGACAGCAAATTGGATGTACTTGAATCATAGGATGGCAAGCTGCTCATGCAAATTCGGATCATTTGAACCAACGCACTGCAGGGCTTATTATTCTATTGTGTCCGATTTGAGCGCTGACATATTGGAAAATGTTGCCAATCAATATTCATGAGAGTGTACATTCAACTCCCAGTTATCAAAATTGGGTGACTTGTGTTTGGCAGGTGTGAAATACATCTGGCTTGGTGGTTTAATTACGTAACGCATAAATGTTTGGGCATCATTGAATGGCTGCCTAGTGCTGTTATATATTTAGTTTCTATAATAATAAATATTATTTTCTTTATTCATTCCTTTCCTTTCCTTTATCTGCACTTATTATGCCTACACTATAGGGGTTGTCACTCCATCGCTCTCCTTCTCCTCCTCTCCCCTTCTCACCCTCTTCCTTTCTTTTCCTCCCCTCCCATCCAATATCGATCACCCATCCGCTTCTCCTCTTTTCACCCGTTGACCCCTCCCTCACTTGCCCCTGGCTTTTAAAGTGGATATTTGTGATATCAAGAAACCCATTAGACTTTATTGAATAGGCCTATAACAATGATAACAACATAATACTGCGAATAATTTAATTATAGAAAGTGACACAAATAGACATACCCGGCAGCAATGACACGTTGTTACGGGTAATCGATCAGCAACTCTATTGAATTTATTTAAATGAAGCGCCTAAATTAAGATGGGTGGTAAATAATTGTACATCGACGGTAAAGTGTGCTTTTGTGTGCATGCGACAACTATTAAATTATTTTTAAATGCATTTGCTCTGCACTATATAAGCAGAGTGCCCTCGTCACTTGTGTCTGGGTGCAATCATACTGCGCTCTTTTAAGAGATACTAATCCTACAGTGCAAGTGAAACATACCCTCATTTCAAATTATAAGTTTTGGTTTTTCTTTTGGTCAGAAACAAAAAATCAAGGGATTAAAAAGTGGAGCAGATCTGGTCTGCAAACATAACACTACCGGTATTGTGCTGGGAGTATATAATGGCCTATTGTGTGCTAACATAATTATTATCGGATATCTATCACCGCGGGCGGTAGTTGATGCTCTTTGAAATCTGATTTAGTCTTACTTCAGATAAGTCTGTCGTATATGGCATACTGTCATGTCACCGTATAATTACACCACGAGTTCTACACCTAGAAATCATGCAAATCAATAGAAAAAAAGAAATGAATACAAAGGACTAGTGAGCTGAAACATTCAAGCACATGATGGCTGACTTGCATAAGACTTGCAACGACCCATATGATTGTACTTCTAAATATTGATACCTTAAGGAATCGGATACCAACGTTTGCACAAGTATTTTTGTGGGATCTGGGGGAGCACATCGGACATATCGAATTGCATTTTGTATATACAAGGAATGTCCTTATCAAATACGAGTAGTTTTGATTTTTTGAAATTTGCGATATAAATTCGCTTGTAAAATACCTTGGCCAATGCTATCGGGGAAAATGTTTCTAGCTACTTTGAACATGAACATTAGTGTCATTGTTATTCCAAAATGCTTTTATCATTTATTATGACACCATTATTTGTTCTTAGCATACGGTTATATAAACTTGCTATTATTTTTAACAGTATACGGTATTGCAAAACAAGCTTACCATAAAAGCCGTAAACACAAGAAAGAAAGCAGAGCTGACAACAAGAAGGTTAAATAGCACCTTATTGCTACTCCAGTCATCTTCAGCATGATGAAAATCCCCTGTTCTACCTTCAACAGCCGGCTTGGGATGGGGCTTGGAGATTGTCGATACGATCGGCGAAGATTCCACCGGTCCATTTTTATGATCTTTATCCATATTGGAGTTTGTTCCGCTATTCTATGTCTTTGAATTACACTGCTGCAGGAGCTCAAAAAGTAAAAGTCATGAATTCTCGACTGCAAAAACAAAAACAATTTTGTTTTCAGCCAAAACAATTTTTTCAGCTAACAGTACGTCAATTTACAACAACGATTCGCATTTGCCGTAAAACATCCACAGTGAGCACTGAAATACTCTTAAGTGCAGTACATAGTCCGATCACGGCCAATAGGTCATTTTAGATACACTTAAATAATCCACAATCCCCCAGTAATCAGTATTTTGATTGGCGTCAGAGGTTCAATCACTCACCTCAATCTGGTAGCGATCCTTCAGGTTATCGTTTACAAGCATCAATGTATGATAGCATAACCGAATTAAATGGACATTAGCCCCAAAAACCAACATTTAAAACAGATTTGTCGTTCAGTGGACAGTAGCGATGAACTTTGTGTGTTGTTACTGATTAATTGATATTGCTTAGGAGTCGCCTTTTATTGAAACACCGGAAAATTTGGCACGATTTGCGGACTGTAATATTTAGACACAGTGAAGTGGAATTTGCGATAGGCATGAAAAAAGACCGTATATCTAGATGTTCGGACATGTTCCAAAGGTCGCACTACCACGATTGAGCACTGATAACTTAAACAACAAGAAGACGCTTATTTAGATAGTGAAAACTTGTACAATTATTAGTTTAGTACCAAACTTTGCATATCATATTCTAAGTGTTATTGCAGGATAAAATATGACACTCAAATAGAACTTATTCACGAAAGTAACAAAAGCGAATGCGTCACCAATGTGTGCACCAAGAAGTTCATTAAGGGCACTTGAACTCTACATGTGCCCTCCAGGTAATTCTGACAAACAAGACATACAAAATATATTCCTGAAATAGATCTCGATCTGCTGACCAATATTGTATTACAAGTCTTCATTCTTTTGCGATAGCTCGTTGATCTCCATAATCTTCTGCTTTAATTGCACGTATTGCAAACTTGTCCTTACACAGGTTAAATCCCGTTGCGCAGTTGTCTTCAGAATCTATTTTCACGGGGACAGGCGACAGACAGATTTCTTTGGCTTTGAGTAAAGCGTATTTAGCAAATCCAATGACGTAAATATTCACCGAGCGTCACAATTTACGAACTGATACACCAAGCAATCTAGATCCACAAGAATTCGGTTGACCAGCTTAGGATACACAGTTTAGAATGTTGTAGGATGCCACATAGAAAGATCCTCTATATTCAATACTAGGTTTGTTTTTTAAATTCCCACTAGACTTTTAGCTTCGTTGACTTAGTTTCTTCATAAAGCCGCACAATTTGTACTCGTAGTATTTGAGGCCATGTTGAGATGCCTATATCACTGCTTAAGATTACAGAACATACTAAACTTGAATGGCATGCGCGGGATGGATGTGTTCCAGCTGTTTAGAGGATGCAATGGACATAATGACGTCTTATAATGTATCACACAATACTTCACGTATGGTTTATAAATGTTTCTTGTGGTTATGTTATGTTAAATTGTTTCATCGTAAAGTAATTAACTTTTTGGAGGCTAAAGTAATGAAACAAGTTTGAAACAGAAATATGTCGGGTTTTTGTCTGCATGTTCTTTGTTTGTGTTAAGCTATATGCTTCTGTCCTGTTGTAACGGTATAGTGTTACCAGAAGCTGTGGTGTTATACTTGTCTCGGTCCCAGCCGGTTTGTGTTACTCCGTCAGTGATGAAGGGGCACAAATCGGCTGGGACCGAGACTATGGTGTTCCTTACCCTGGATGACTTACAGACGTTTATATGAGTGTTCAAAATGGCAACGCGGCCTTTCGGACACCCTAAACTGTATGTAGGCCTGTAGGCATTCTATGGTGACATTTCATCAGAAATGTATCACATGGGCGAAAGCCCCGGGATGAAAGCAAATAGTTCAACGGAACATCATAGCAGGATCCAGTGCCATATTCATAATCAGCACACATTAAAGTGCATTATTTGTAAGAATTTTCCTTAAAACAATTAAAAATAAAGCGAATTTTTCACTGGCAAATGGATTCTCTTAACTATATAGCTTTGACTTAAACGGCATTCCGTTAAATTTTCTCCTTTAAATTTAAAGGCCCTTGAATATTGGTTTGTGCATTTATCTGGAGCATGAATTTTCCATGGACCCAAACGGTAGACCTCCCTTTATGGACCAACCAAAGTAAGCAAACAAACAAACAAACGATACCCCCATGAAAATGTCAAGTGTCACTGTGACGTATATTGTATGATAATTGGTCGGTTGTTTTTATCATGAAGAAAGGGCGATCACGATAATTACAATGTCGCCAAGTCGATTTGAACAGTCTGAAGTATCTTGAATTGGGGGAATAATTATTATTCTGCAAGTCACTATATTATATATCCCAGTGTACGTCAATTAATGATATGTCACACACATGCCTTAAATGCTACATATATTTTGATAATGGTAATCGGTTTTAAAATTGTTTTGCCGTTTGCCAATTGTACATGTTGTTAGAAATGTTAAAAAAGCGAAACGTGTACACGGTGTGGTAGGGGTGTGTTTGGGGTGTGTTCAAAGCTTGACCTATAACAGCTTTGGCACTCTGTATGTAGTCTCTGTCCAAGTCACGTTATTTTTCCGGTGCGCAAGGAATATATGAATGAAGTATTAAGTATAACCGATATAATACACATGCTGTTATATAATATGCCCGGGTGTATGTCAACTATTTCCCTTCCGGGCTAATGAGGAAAATAGTATGCCAACTATAATTGATATCGCCAGTCGCCACGGACCCAAAATTTGAACCGCTCAAGGATATACAATGACAACCGATTCCTGGATCCGGCATTTTTTGGCCCACTTATAATTAATACAGGGGTTCAACTATCGTGTGATAGGGGATCTACAGGATCGATGTTTTATTGTATACCAACTACACTACTTTATGGCATTAATGTAGTTAGCCATTGCTCGGGTTGCATGGCTTCATAGAATTAATGTAGTTTTGCCAGGACTCGAGTCGGAGTTGTATTGCTTTATAGCATTAAGAATTACTACACCTGGCCAATTTTGTGCCTATTTTTTACATTTTTCTCAAAAATATAGCACATTGGTGACAAGTAAGATATGTATATTACAGGGGCAAGGACTACAAATACTGCACTGAAAATTCAGCAACTCAAAGCAAATAGTTATTGATTTATTGATCAAATATTTGTTTTCCCTCATTTTTGACTGTAACTCCACAATTGTTGTCTGTGCTGAAATAAAATTTGCAGTGCAGTAATTGTAGTCCTTGCCCCAATAATATATGTATCTTACTTGTTCCCAATGCGCTATAATTTTTGAGAAAAAAAAAAAAATAGGCACAAAATTGGGCAGGGGTGTAGTACCCCCTTAATAATGCAGTTTTACCAGTACTCAGGTTGCATTTTTTATAGCATTAATGTAGTTTATTAGGACTAGGGTTGCATTGCTTTATAGCATTAATGCAGTTTTACCAGTACTCGGGTTGTATTGTTTTATAGCATTAATGTAGACTATTAGGACTAGGGTCGCATTGCTTTATAGCATTAATGCAGTTTTACCAGTACTCGGGTTGCATTGCTTTATAGCATTAATGTAGACTATTAGGACTAGGGTCGCATTGCTTTATAGCATTAATGCAGTTTTACCAGTACTCGGGTTGCATTGCTTTATAGCATTAATATAGTTTTACCAGCATCCGGGTTTCTTAGCTTTATAACACTAATGTATTTTTACCAGGACTCGGGTTGCATTGCTTTATAGCATTAATGTAATTTTAACAGGACTCGGGTTACATTACTTTAGCATTAGTGTACTTTTACGTTACTTGAGTTACATTGCTTTATAGCATTAATGTAGTTTATTAGGACTAGGGTTGCATTGCTTTATAGCATTAATGTAGTTTATTAGGACTGAGGTTGTATTGCTTTATGTATTTTTGCCTAGACTTGAGGTGCATTGCTTTGTATTATTAATGTATTTTTACCAGGACTAGGGTTACATTGCTTTAGCATTAATGTAGTTTTACGTTACTTGAGTTGCATTGCTTTATAGCATTAATGTAGTTTTACCAGTACTCGGGTTGCATTGCTTTATAGCATTAATATAGTTTTTACCAGAACCCGGATTCCTTTGCTTTATAGCACTAATGTATTTTTTTTAAACAGGACTCGAGTTGCATTGCTTTAGCCATAATGTATTTTTTACCAAATTTATATCATTAATGTAGTTTTACCAGTACTCTGGTTACTTTGCTTGATATCATTAATGTATTTTTACCAGTACTGGGTTGCATTGGTTTATAGCATTAATGCAGTATCAGTACTCGGGTTGCATTGCTTTTTATATAGCCATAATTTAGTTTTACCAGTACTTGGGTTATCTCGCTTATATCATTAATGTAGTTTTGTTATTCTATTTGTTCGGCTCAAAATCAAAAGGGAACATATCTGATAGGGAAAACTAACATTTTGTGAAAAATTCAAATCTGTTTTTTTATGGAAATGTTACAATATGGCTTTAATGTCGTAATACGACTTTTGTGTCGACATTGCTCTGTTGATAAACTTTGCTGATTCCACTGAGGTGTAAGTTGGGACATGTGTAAACATTACAAGTATAGAAAAAAGTCCGGTTTGAAAGAAATTAACAAATTTCATATTATATGATTGTACACTATGGTTTTAATGTAATTTTATCAGGAGTCGGGTTACCGGGTTACATTGTTTTATATCATTAAGGGATCTGAAATGAGCGTTTATTGCGTTTCGACAGTATTTTTTGTGGGACATGAGAGCACCTCAGACCTATCGAATTGCATTCTGAATACGACGCATGTCTTTCTGATATCAAATAATTTTCATTTTTTGAAAATAACAATATAATACAAATTTTATGACAAATTATTAAAATTTGATATTTTTCAAATTTTTGATATATGTGTACATCCATATCAAAAGGATGCACTTGTCGGCTGCTACATGTGTCTCATTTCAAATAATAGCTAGGAATAAATACCAGACTCATATCAAGTGTAGGTCACTTCAAATCATCCCCAAGTCAAATTGTACATGGAATATTCTCTGTATTCAAAAACCATGTGACTTGGGATGATTTGGAGACCTCCATTTAGGAAATGAGTCTGATATTTATTCTAGCTATTATGTGAAATGAGACACATGTAGCAGCCGACAAGTGCATCGTTTTGATATGGATGTATTCTATAACAGTCCTGAAGTAAATTATATAAATCTAATGACATATTCTTAAAGTGTATGTAGCAGGAGGAAAAAAGCCGACGGTCAATTGAAAATTTTGACCTTTCATATTGAAGATATGGATTTTTTCCCAAAAAGACCTAATTTTTTTTGGTGTTTTGGGAAAAAAATCCATATCTTCAATACAAAAGGTCAAAATTTTCAATTGATCGTCGGCTTTTCATCCCACCTACATACACTTTAAGTATAAATCATCAGATTTATAAAGTTTACTTCAAGTACTGTTAAATATCAAAAATATCAATTTTTATGATTTGCCATAAAATGTGTATTAAATTGCGAATTTCAAAAAATCAAAATTATTTGATATAAGAATGACATTCTTCGTATTCAGAATGCAATTCGATATGTCTGATGTGCTCTAATGTCCCACAATAAATACTGTCCAAACGTTCATACCCCAGCCCTTAATGTAGTTTACCAGAACTCGGGTTGCATTGCTTTGTAGCATTAATGTAGTTTACCAGGACTAGGGTTGTATTGCTTTATTGCATTATTGTAATTCTACCAGTACCCGGGTTCCTTTGTTTTATAGCACTAATGTATTTTGACCAGGACTTAAGTTGCATTGCTTTAGCCTTAATGCAGTTTTACCAAATTTATAACATTAATGTAGTTTTACCGGTACTTTGGATATTTTGCTTTACATCATTAATGTAGTTTTACCAGTACTTGGGTTGCATTGCTTTAAAGCAGTAATTTAACAAGTACTCGGGCTGCTGTGCTTTATAGAATCAATGTAGTTTTACCAGTACTCGGGTTGCATTGCTTTATATCAATAATATAGTTTTACCAGTACTCGGGTTGCATTGCTTTAAAGCATTAATGTAGTTTCACCAGTACTCGTGTTGTCCTGCTTTACAGTATTGATGTAGTTTTACCAGGACTCGGATTGCATTGCTTTATAGCATTAATGTAGTTTTACCAGGACTCGGGCTGCTCTGCTTTATAGGATTGATATGGTTTTACCAGGACTCGGATTGCATTGCTTTATAGCACTTACGGCCAAAAAAAATTGTCGTGTTGCCCTCAAGTGGGAAAAATGGGAAT
This sequence comes from Amphiura filiformis, assembly GCF_039555335.1. Taxonomy (NCBI): domain Eukaryota; kingdom Metazoa; phylum Echinodermata; class Ophiuroidea; order Amphilepidida; family Amphiuridae; genus Amphiura; species Amphiura filiformis. The sequence continues at coordinate 11,828,531 of NC_092633.1, read as the reverse complement.
GTTGGGGCGGTCGTCGATTTTTTTAAACCGTCAGTATAAAAATAAATCCAAATTTTACTACTGGTGGATACTTGTTAGATAATGTATTTAAGACTAGTCGTTCAATAAGTCGTATTTTTAGCATTTCTGTAAAAATAAAAATCGTCATTCAAATTAATGTTTATAGCATTAATGTAGGTTACCAGGTCTCGGATTGTATTCTTTTATTGCATTAATGTACGAAATGTACCAGGACTCGGGTTGTCTTTTTTGATAGCATTAATGTATTCTTACCAGAACTCGGTTTGCATTGCTTTATTTAGCATTAAAGTAGTTTTACCAGGAGCCGGGTTGACTTGATTTATAGTGTTAATGTAATTTTACCAGGACTTGGGTTGCATTGCTTTATAGCAGTAATGTAGTTTTACCAGGACTCGGGTTAACTTGTTTTATAGCTTTAATGTAGTTTTATCAGGACTCGGGTTACATTGTATAGTATTAAATGATGTTTTACCAGGACTCTGGTTGCATTGCTTTTTAGCATTTAATGAAGTTTTACTCGGATTCGGGTTGCATTACTTTATAGCTTTAATGTAGTTTTAACAGGACTCGGGTTACATTACTTTAGCATTAATGTAGTTTTACCAGGACTCTGGTTGCATTGCTTTATAGCATTTAATGAAGTTTTACCCGGATACGGGTTGCATTGCTTTATAGCATTAATGTAGTTTTACCAGGATTCGGGTTGCTTTGCTTTGCAGCATTAATGCAGTTGTACCAGCACCCTAGTTGCATAATTTTATATTATTAATGTAGTTTTACCAGGACTCGTGTTACATTGCTTTATCATGTTTATAGCATTAATGTAGTTTACCAGGTCTCCAGTTGCATTGTTTTATAGCATTAATGTACAAAATGTACCAGTACTCGGGGTGTCTTTCTTGATAGCATTAATGTATTCTTACCAGGACTCGGGTTACATTGTTTATATCATTAATGTATTCTTACCAGGACCCGGTTTGCATTGCTTTATGTAGTTTTACCAGGACTCGGGTTGACTTGCTTTGTAATATTAATGTAATTTTACCAGGACTCGGGTTGCATTGATTTATAGCATTAATGTAGTTTTACCAGGACTCGGGTTGACTTGCTTTATAGCATTAATGTAGTTTTAGCAGGACTCGGGTTACATTGTATATCATTAATGTAGACTATTAGGACTAGGGTTGCATTGCTTTATAGCATTAATGTAGTTTTACCAGGACTCGGGTTGACTTGCTTTATAGCATGAATGTAATTTTAGCAGGACAAGGGTTACTTGCTTTGTTTTATAGCATTAGTGCAGTTGTTCCAGGACTCGGGTTGCTTTGCATTGTAGCATTGTACCAGCACTCTAGTCGCGTTACATTGCTTTATCATATTTATATATAAACATGATAAAGCAATGTAACGCGACTGTAGTTTACCAGGTTTCTGGTTACATTGGTATTCGTGGTTCCGACATTGGTATTCGTGGTTCCGACACATTTTTTTTTATTCATTCATTCATTCATTCATTCATTCATCTTTATTTCATTCAAATATAAAATATAACAGCACAACAATTAAACACATACATTGAATGAGGACTTTCTCGGAAGGCCGGATGGCCTGTATTAAGAACCCCCTGTCCTAATCTAAAAAAAGTTTCAAAATAACAACAACAAAATATACCGCAAAATGTCAATACACAACCCACCCCCCTCATTTACCCTAACAAAAACACCCAAAAAGCCTGATTTGTGATCAAGAATATGCAAGAAATTACCGTGATAAATTCAATACTACATTAATATTACAGATAATACGATAGTCCGATACACAATTAAATTAAGTCATACAAGGAAAATGAGATAAAACACTAAATGTAATTATGAATAATATTATCTTTTACTTTGCTTTTGAAATGCTTGATCGTCTTTATGTTCTTTATATGTTTCTCAAGTGAATTCCACTTAATTGGGCCCGCTGTTCTTAAGGTTGTATGAGCGAAATTCGTTTTAGATTTAGAAACCTGGTAATCTTCATTGTTTCTCGTGTTGTACTTGTGTAGAGTAGACTGCCTTACAAAATACTTTTGAAATGCTTCTGGAAATTGATTGGTAAAATGTTTATACATAAAAAAGTACTGAGAGCAAGATCATAGGTATCGTAAATATTAAGTACTTTATAGTTCTGAAAGAGAGGAGCTGAATGACTTAGGTAATGACTATTTGATACAATTCAAAGTGCCCTTTTTTGCAGCTTGAAAAGTTTATCTAAGTATGTTTTACAAGTGCTGCCCCTTGCTATAATACCGTAATTAACATAAGGAAGTATCAGTGTAAAATATAATGAATAAAGAATATGCTCAGGTATATACGAAATGTTTAATTTTGTTAATGATTCTTATACCCTTAGACATGTTTTTTGCAATGTTATCGATATGATTTTTCCATGTCAGGTTCTCGTCAATTGTTACTCCAAGAAATTTTGTATTTTTAACTCTTTCCAAATTTGTTTTATTGCATTAATGAACAAAATGTACCAGGACTCGGGTTGTCTTTCTTGATAGCATTAATGTATTCTTACCAGGACTCGGGTTACATTGTTTATAGCATGAATGTAGTTTTACCAGGATTCGGGTTGACTTGCTTTATAGTATTAATGTAGTTTTACCGGGACCAGGGTTACTTTGCTTTATTGCATTAATGCAGTTATACCAGGACTCTGATTGCATTGGTTTATAGCACTAATGTAATTTTACCAGGACTCGGGTTGCATTGCTTTATAGCGGTAATATAGTGTTACCAGGACTCGGGTTAATTTGCTTTATAGCATTAATGTAGTTTTACCACGACTAGAGTTACTTTCTTTATAGCGTTGATGCAGTTGCAACAGGACTCGGGTTACATTGTTTTATAGCATAAATGTAGTTTTACCAGGACTCTGATTGCATTGCTTTATAGCATTAATGTATTTTTACCAGGACTCTGATTAGCACTAATGTAGTTTTACCAGGACTGGGATCGTCTTGCTTTATATTATATATTAGTGTTGTTTTCCCAGTTATATCCGGACTCAGGTTGCATTGATTTAGATCATTAATGTAGTTTTACCAGGACTCTGATTGCATTGGTTTATAGCACTAATGTAATTTTACCAGGACTCGGGTTGCATTGCTTTATAGCGTTAATGTAGTGTTACCAGGACTAGAGTTACTTTCTTTATAGCATTGATGCAGTTGCACCAGGACACGGGTTACATTGTTTTATATCATAAATGTAGTTTTACCAGGACTCTGATTAGCACTAATGTAGTTTTACCAGGACTGAGTCGTCTTGCTTTATATTATTAGTGTTGTTTTTCCAGTTGTATCTGGACTCGAGGTTGCATTGATTTATAGATCATTAATGTAGTTTTACCAGGATTCGGTTACATTGCTATCTTGAGTGTAGTTTCACCAGCCAGGACTCGGGTTAACTTCCTTTATAGCATTAATGTAGTTTTACCATGACTAGAGTTACTTTGCTTTATAGCATTGATGCAGTTGCTCCAGGACTCGGGTTACATTGTTTTATAGCATAAATGTAGTTTTACCAGGACTCGGGTTGCTTTGCTTTGTAGCGTTAATAAAGTTGTACCAGCACTTTGGTTGCATAGTTTTATATTTATAATGCAATTTTACCAGGTCTCGTATTACATTGCTTTATCATGTTTATAGCACGTAGTTTACCAGGTCTCGGATTGTATTGTTTTATTGCATTAATGTACGAAATGTACCAGGACTCGGGTTGTCTTTTTTGATAGCATTAATATTTTCTTACCAGGACTCGGTTTACATTGCTTTATTTAGCATTAAAGTAGTTTTACCAGGAGCCGGGTTGACTTGATTTATAGTGTTAAAGTAATTTTACCAGGACTCAGGTTGCATTACTTTATAGCAGTAATGTAGTTTTACAAGGACTCGGGTTGTTTTGCTTTATCATATGTTTATAGGATGAATGTAGTTTTACCCGGTCTCGGGTAAGGGTTCCTTTGCTTTGTAGCATTAATGCAGTTGTAACAGTATTCGGGTTACATTGCTTTTAATGTAATTTTACCAGGACACGGGTAGCATTGCTTTATAGCATAATGTAGTTTTACAATGACTCTATAGTTACATCACTTTATATTATTAAAGGAAGGTGACCTGATATATTTGGAAAATCGAATTCTTTAAAACTTACCTATAACATAAAATGTTGTCCCTTTCAAAAGAACACATCAATGTTCCTTGTAAATGTGACTAATTCCTTATGGAATTACTGACATTTTATACAGCGTGATTTTGGTAGTCTACAGTGTTTTTACTAACAATAATCATCATGATCATGTATTAAATTGGTATCAAATCAGAGATCCTGTTTTTCTCATTAACATACTGAAATTAGGTGTTCCAAATTGCCGAAGATATGATCGAAAAAATGTTGAATTAGTCTTAAATGTGGTATACCACATTTGAGACTAATTCGACAGTTAAATTTCAAATTATGTTGTTCAAGTCCAAAGATTTACTCACGTTTTAGACGTTTCATCTTCCGTGCGGAAGATTTCATCAGTAATGCGCCGATACAGCAGCTGCACCACCTCTGGTCCTCCTACTCTCATCCCCAGGGTGTGTAGTTGTTTGCAGTAGCTGATCGTATACATGACTCAAATAATAAGTTCTGGCGCATATCGGCGTATTACTGATGAAATCTTCCGCACGGAAGATGAAACGTCTAAAACGTGAGTAAATCTTTGGACTTGAACAACATAATCTGATATTTAATTTAATTATATCAGTCCTGATGAACTTATTCAAAAAAAAAAAATAATTCGACGGTTTTTTTTGAGGATACCGATTTGGAACGCCCAATTTCAATATGTTAATGAGAAAAATATGAGCTTTCACCTGACATCAAAATCTGATGGGGTAAAGTGGGGGGATGAGGTTGTCAATCAGGTTACCCACCTTTAATGTAGTTTTACCAGGATTCGGATTGTCTTGCTTTATCATGCTTATAGCATTAATGTGGTTTAACCAGTATACTCGTGTTATTGCTCTATAGCATTAATGTAATTTTATACAAATTGTACCAGGACTCGGGTTGTCTTTCTTGAGAGCATTGATGTATTCTTACCAGGACTCGGTGTTCATTGCTTTATAGCATGAATGTAGTTTTACCAGGACTCGGTTTGCATTGCTTTATAGCATTAATGTAATTTTACCAGGACTCGGTTTGCATTGTTTTATAGCATTAATGTATTCTTACAAGGACTCGGTTTGTATTGCTTTATAGTATTAACGTTGTTTTACCAGGACTCGGGTTGCAATGCTTCATAGCATTCATGTAGTTGTTCCAGGACTCGGGTTGCTTTGCTTTGTTGCATTAATACAGTTGCACCAGCACTCTGGTTGCATAGTTTTATATTATTAATGCAGTTTTACCAGGATTCGTGTTACGTTGCTGTATCATTATAGCATTAATGTAGTTTACCAGGTCTCGGGTTGCATTGTTTTATTGCATTAATGTACAAAATGTACCAGGACTCGGGTTGTCTTTCTTGATAGCATTAATGTATTCTTACCAGGACTCGGGTTACATTGTTTATAGCATGAATGTAGTTTTACCAGGATTCGGGTTGACTTGCTTTATAGAATTAATGCAGTTGTACCAGGACTCAGGTTACATTGTTTTATATCATTAATGTAGTTTTACCAGGTCTCGGGTTGCATTGCTATATGGCATTAATATAGTTTTACCAGTACTCGAATGGCATGCTTTAAAGCATTTATATAGTCTTACCAGGACTCGGGTTGTCTTGCTTTATCATGTTTATAGCATTAATGTAGTTTTACCAGTATTCTGGTTACATTGCTTTTAATGTAATTTTACCAGGACACGGGTAGCATTGCTTCATAGCATAATGTAATTTTACAAGGACTCTGTTACATACGACTCGGGTTGTCTTTTACCAAGCTTTAAAGCATTAATGCATTAATGTAGTCTTACCAGGACTCGGGTTGTCTTGCTTTATCATATGTTTATAGGATGAATATAGTTTTACCAGGACCCGGTTTGACATGCTTGATAGCATTGATGTAATTTTACCAGGACTCGGGTTGCATTATTTATAGCATTCATGTAGTTTTACCAGGACTCGGGTTGCATTGTTTATAGCATTCGTGTAGTTTTACCAGGACTCGTGTTGCATTGCTTGATAGCATTAATGTAGTTTTACCAGGACTAGGGTTGCATTGCTTTAAAGCATTTATGTAGTCTTACCAGGACTCGGGTTGTCTTGCTTTATCATATGTTTATAGGATGAATGTAGTTTTACCCGATCTCGTGTAAGGGTTCCTTTGCTTTGTAGCATTAAGGATACAATACATGATTTACCGACAAGTGACTCATTTCGGAATGCGATCATGAATTTTGAAGAAAAAAAAAGTTTCCACAGGCTTCGTTGGGACTCGAACCAGCGATTCTAAACTTCCTTCGATTACGCGTCTAGCGCTTTACCGCTGGCAGTTGAGCGGATGAGTGTAATGATAAAAGATAAATCTCATAATGCCATCTTTAGCCTTTGGTTTACTAAAAAAAGACGCGTTTTGTAAAGATAGATTAGCCGTTTTATGCATAAATAGCACGAACGTTTGGGAAAGGTTTCAAACAAATAATAAAGACACTGATGTGATGATGAAATTGCGTAAGTCGGGAATTATCTGCGTCACAATGTTTTGTTTTGGTTTTAGGAATTTGACCTTAAAATTTACGACTTCACGACATTATCATTCGAAATCAACAAAAGATATTTCAACACTATATGTCCTCATTCTTTCTCTAGAATGTTTTGTACATGTATGTGAAATAGCTTCAACAATGGTTCGCTGCATAATGGTAAAAATAGCCTTGACCTAAAAAAGGGCGAGAGGTACCATATTTACAGATTCAGGCTAAATTTAAAATTGATATAAAACGTTTGTTTTTTGATCGATTACAAAAATTAATTTTTGTCGTATAAAGAAATTGTATCTGGCGTGAATTACACAACAGTTTTTATTCCTAGGGCTCTTTGACTTCTTCAAATAATTTTTTTAATGATAATGCGAAGTGTTAAGAGTTACTAATAAAAGGAAAAATATCATCAATGCTAAATATAACATCCATGGGTCTTCACTACGCATCGTCGATGAAGCAAAGTATCTTGGAGTCACGATTCAGAGTAACCTCAATTGGAAACCACATGTAAATAACATCACCAAGAAGTCAAATAGCACCCTGGGCTTTCTACGCAGAAACCTACGGAAATTCCCACCCAAAGTAAAGGAACAGGCTTACAAGACGTATGTTCGACCAACGCTTGAGTTCGCCTCCTCCGTATGGGATCCTCACACCAAGGACATGGTTTCTCAATTAGACATGGTGCAAAGACGTGCTGCTAGATTCGTTGAGTCCGACTACCATCCTAGACATAGTGTGACCCAGATGCTTGAAAATCTCCAATGGCAGTCATTAAACGAACGCCGAGCACATAACAAAGTCACCATGTTATACCGGATTGTTCATGGCCTAGTCGCCATTCCAAGTGGTCCACCCTACTTCATTCCAGCTACAAACACAACCAGAGGCCACCACCTGCAATTTAGACAACAACACTGCAGGATCCAGTCCTACCAGTTCTCATTCTTCCCGAGCGTCATTTGCCTGTGGAACACACTACCAGCTTCAGTCGTATCTTCCCCGTCTTTGGAGACTTTCCGAAGCCGGCTGAGTCCACTGTCGCTTCGTTAGACTGGAAGAGGACTTTTTTACTCGCACATCAGCACCACTTCACCTGCACTCAGCGAATCCGTGTTTCCGCTCGCACCCTTTGCACCGCACACAGTACGACTATACTCGGGAGTGAAAACTTCTAAGAGGACTGTACTTATTGGAAGAAGAAGAAGAATCCCCTGGCCCTCTATAATTACGCACAAGAGACCGATTAATGCAGTTGTACCAGTATTCGGGTTACATTGCTTTTACCAGGACACGGGTAGCATTGATTTATAGCATAATGTAGTTTTACAATGACTCTATAGTTACATTACTTTACCAAGACTCGGGTTACATTGCTTTATAGCATTCATATAGTTTTACTAGGACTCGTGTTGTCTTGCTTTATCATGTTTATAGCATTAATGAAGTTTTACCAGGTCTCGAATTGCATTGCTTTATGGGATTATTATATTTTAACCAGTACTCGGGTGGCATGCTTTAAAGCATTTATGTGGTCTTACCAGGACTCGGGTCGTCTTGCTTTATCATCGGGTTACATTGCTTTTAATGTAATTTTACCAGGACACGGGTAGCATTGCTTTATAGCATAATTTAGTTTCACAAGGACTCTATAGTTACATTACTTTATATTATTAATGTAGTTTTAACAGGACTAATCAGATTATCTTGCGTTATCATGTTTATAGCATTAATGTAGTTTTACAAGGTCTCGGGTTGTAATGCTTTATAGCATTAATGTGGTTGTTCCAGGACTCGGGTTGCTTTGCATTGTAGCATTAATACAGTTGTACCAGCATTCTAGTTGCATAATTTTATATTATTAATGCAGTTTTACCAGGACTCGGGTTACATAGCTTTATTATGTTTATAGCATTAATGTAGTTTACCAGGTGTCGGGTTGCATTGCTTTATAGCATTAATGTACAAAATGTATCAGGACTCGGGTTGTCTTTCTTGATAGCATTAATGTATTCTTACCAGGACTCGGGTTACATTATTTATAGCATTAATGTAGTTTTACCAGGATTCGGGTTGACTTGCTTTATAGTATTAATGCAATTGTACCAGGACTCAGGTTACATTGTTTTATATCATTAATGTAGTTTTACCAGGTCTCGGGTTGCATTGCTTTATGGCATTAATATAGTTTTACCAGTACTCGGGTGGCATGCTTTATGGCATTAATGTAGGTCTTACCAGGACTCGGGTTGTCTTGTTTTATCATATGTTTATAGGATGAATGTAGTTTTATGATTATTTTTGGAAACATATTTCAATACGTAATAAAAACCGGGTCTCTAAGTTAATTGGACAGACAGTAGTGTTTGCCCAAATGACCCAAAACAGACGAAAATCATGGACGGCAACGTTCACGCGAACTATGGTGCAGTATGATGTTTCAAATGAACTTATTTATTAATCTTCTATTGACATGATCAAAACACTTTATATCTTTAATTTCAAGCAAATAGAAAACGTGTACAGATATATGCATTGAAACACCAACGAAAAAATTTGAACGAAAGAAATACAGCGTTGACTTATTTAAGTCATACATAAACACAATAAGGTACTTTTGAATAAAATAAAATAAAATAAAAAAACAACAGAAAAAAACAACACTTCAGTGAGTAACTTAGTAATATATACAATATTTTATTATTATCAGTTGCATTCTTTGTTATCATGTCGCATGTCGATGGCAATAATTAGAATATTCTCTCAGAGAAAAAATATATTCAGCACAAAAAAATCAGCTGAATAATTGTTTAATTTCAAGCAAAATATTTCAGTAACTCAATCACGTGATTTATTATTTACAAAATAGATACAAGATTATTTACAACATAATCCTAAACCTGAATTTATACTCGATCGCTTTTGCAGAAAAGCGAATGGCACGCATGCTCAGTAGGCAAAAACGGTGCTGAATGCGGGGCTGAATGTGCAAACTGCGCATCGTTTTTGCATATATTGAGCATGCGTGTGATTAACTTTTCTGCAAAAACGATCGAGTATCAATTGCAATTGCCCTTTTCGGTAAATCCCATATCCTTGCAGTTATAATCGATATGTCGTCATTTGATGTCACGCCGATGCGCACATCATTTAGCGAACATTGTTACTGCGCATTGCAAGTCGGCGTGACGTCAAATGACGACATCTCGGGTATAACTGCAAGGAATTGTTGGATTTACCGAAAAGGTATTATCATTTATACACTGTATATCCATTCTGCCACAAATACAGACGACAATACAAAGCCAGTAACAATGTCAGTCAATCGACACTTGCTTCTTATAAAAACTTCACAGATAAATACATAATTCCTTGAAGAGCATTCCTTACTCATTTCATTTTAGACAATACTTTCAAGAATTTCGGAGAAAATAAGAATACTGACACAAGCACGACAAGTAACATTTAGGCTAAATATATTTGGTGCATTGTATTGCTACCCTGAAATATTGGTCATAAAAAGGGCTCTCCACTGGGCTCCTTGACAACAAAACAGGCAAATAGGCACGGACAATTGAAAAACACAACAATATTGCAATTAAGATTACAATATTTGTGTGTCTTTATAACTTTTAGTAAGACATTTTAAGCAACATTTTCAGTACACACAAAAAACAGCTGAGTTCAGCTGAACCAGAATTTGACAAAACCGTCCCACAATGCATCACAAATTTAATGCTGATGTTGCTTATTTTTGAACTGCTTAGGCAATAAAATATTATGTGCAATTCAAGAAAATGTTCAAGGGACGAAAATTTCATCAAAACAAAGATCAAAAGATATAGATAATATTCTATACCGCACTATTATACTGCGAAGTGTCTTTGGAATAATCGGCAAGCAATAATGTTTGTATTTATCGACATTGCACTAATTTGTACCGTCGTCCATACAGTGACATTCACTACTACCCTCTGTATTTATACAAACTATATCATTACATCGCATTGGACTATTCCAGTTGAAACCCATACACCACCTATGGAAAACATGACCTAAAACCTCCCACACAGGGGGTGTTGATTTTAAAAGGAGACATCCATTCAGGTAACCCGCGTGTGGAAGATTAAGGTATAATTGAAGACCGAATTAAAAAGACTAGTTTGCGTATGACGTCCTGTCAATCAGACCAAAAATGCCATACTGCGCAGGTCAGCAACCAATCACGGCGCGCCTTTGTCATGATGTCAGACGCAAATTAGTCTTTTTAATTCGGTCTTTAATTATAATGTCTTCCACAGGGGGTGTATGGATTTCAATTGGAATAGCCCATTTATATAGCTCCAGCACGGTGGTTAACCGGAGCTCGGCCTTACGTTCTATCTATCTTGCGGACGCATCCGAGAAAGAGTTTACGATTCTTTTCCAGGAATCTCTATCAGCCATCAGATTTGGGAGGTCATTAATTTCTTGATTGACGTCCCTTGCCACACAGTCGATGTAGTTGAATGGTCTTCTTCCTCTACATGTTCGTGGAAGCCTCATACAGATGACATCTGAAATTATTTGGTCTTTTGCACGGTAGCAGTGGCCTGCAAATCTGGCTCGCCGTTGAGCAACGATGGAGGACACCTGTGGAACACCATCATAGATCTCTGCTTTGGTTTTATGTTCACGCCAGGATATATTTCGAACCCTCATCAACAGCCGGGTGTAGGTACCATCAAGACGGTCCTGAAGATCTTTCTTCATTGTCCAGGTCTCACTTCCATATAAGAGGATACTCTCTATGCAGGCTCTAAAGAAGGCAAGCTTGGTATTTCTTGATATGTTGGACTGCCAGATGGTGTGCAGTTTGTTGCAAGCTTTCCATGCTTGAGCTTTGCGAGTCAGAAAGTCTTTCTTGCTGTCGGCAACAAATGAACCAAGATATTTAAAGTCCGACACCTCCTTGAGTTGTGTGCCATCCCGAGAAAGGATTGGAGTTGGGTTCTTATCTCCATTAATACACATATATTCTGTCTTCTTGGAATTGAGAAAGAGGCCAACTTTGGCGGAAGCATCTTCTAAAGATGACAGAAGATCTTGGGCATCTTGTGATAACGTAGCTGTTAAAGCGATGTCGTCTGCGTAGTCAAGATCGGTTAAATACTTGTTCTTCTCTCTGCTCGTCTTATTGGGCATGATGTCAATCCCTTTGGACTTGTCAGTGTCTATCGACTGTCTGAGGAGATAGTCTACCACTATCACAAAAAGGTAAGGGGCCAAGGTGTCGCCCTGCAGGATTCCAGCAGTAGAGAGAAACTCTTCAGTTGGTCCATCACCTGTTTGTACAAAACTTGAAGGATTATCATACATTATTGCAATAGCATTCACAATCTCCTGAGGGATCCCATAATTACGAAGAATATGCAGCATGGCCTTCCGGTTAACACTGTCGAAAGCTTTTGAGAAGTCAACAAACACAATATATGCCTGCTTCTTTGAGATTTTAAGCTCTTCTATTATCCTTCTAAGGGCTAGAATCTGTGGTGTGGTTGATCTACCCTTGCGAAAACCATTTTGGTTACGTCTGAGAATAGGATCTAGATGAGGAGAAATCCTGTTGAGCAGCATAGTGTTATACAGCTTGGCAGCAAGTGCTGACAGTGTGATACCTCTATAATTTGATGGTTGTGAAAGATCCCCTTTCTTCGGGAGAGGTATAATTGTGGATCTTGACAAGGCTTTTGGCTTATTTCCCTTCATGGTTTCATTACAGAAATCAAGCAGTGGGTTTTTCCAAACAATGGCTGGTATGTTGTCAGGACCAGGTGTTTTTGACTTGTTGAGCTTGCTCAGACCTTTTGCAGTTCCTCCATAGTAAATGGACCAGTGTGTATTGGGAGATCGTCAGAGACATTGCTGTTAAAGAACGTATCTTCAAGGTTTACGTCTTGCTCTGGTTTCCCTAGTAAGTTGGAAAAGTGTAGAAACCAGTTGTCACGACGCTCTTCAGATGTATTGCCTTTCACTCTAACCACAGGAGCAGATTTGGTGTCAGTTATCTCCCGGAGGAGTTCCCAAGAAGCTGCATGTTTATATTCATGATGGAGGTTGTCAAGTTCCTCTGTCTTCTTTTTTGAATAGAGGACTCCAGAGTTTCTGTGTAGGCTTTATCAAGAGTAACTTTGGCCGATTCGAGGAGCTTTTGTGATGCTCGGGTGGATCTAGCATTGTGTTTCATAGATGCACTCTTTAAGACATCTCTTGCCTCAGTGACTTTGTCTGATGCAGCAATGTTGTAGGACTGCTTTGATTTTTTAGGGAGCATCTCCAGTGCAACTTCCTCATTAGCCGCAACTAAGGTATCATAAGTGGTGCTAATATTGGGTTCTTGTAGCTCATCGTGTAGAGAACTGAAGCGGTTATAGACTGCTACCACAAACTGCTCACCCAGGATGGTGTCTCTGGTAACCTTCTTCCAGTCAATACGTTTCATTGGGTCTTTCATGGAAGTTCTGCATTTCCGGTAGCTGATTTGACATTTGCATGAAACAATCCTATGGTCCGAGTTCACACCCTCGAAGGAGCTGTATGCACGTGAATTCTTGATTGAGTTGATCCACTTCTTTCTTACCAGGACAAAGTCTAGTTGAACTAGTTGGCCATTAGGACGCCTATGTGTCCATAATCTGTTGATGCGGTTTTGAAACCTTGTGTTTGTGGCTATGAGGTTATGTTCCTGCAGGAAGTCTTTCATGTGGTTGCCATTTCTATTGGTTTCTTTAGCAGGTGTGAAGAGAGCATCCAATGGCCCAAGCTGAGCATTAAAGTCTCCTCCAATTATAAGTAAGTTATGAGCTGGGATGGCATTAACTGTAGAAGAGAGTTCTTGGTAGAAGGAGATAACAGCTTCTTCAGGTTGTTCGTTATGTGGACTGTAGCAGCAGAGAACTGTGGATGTTGGATTGCCCAGCAGAGAAATTTCCATAATCCGTTCAGTGGCGTAGTAAAGGGGGTCCACGGGGTGGAACATCTTGCATCTTGCCCCCCCCCGTTGTTGTATACTGACCGCCGGTAATATTTAAGGCCTTTTAGACCATTTTGACAATTATTATTTTACAATTTTCGTCAAATTTCCCCCCTCCCTAAAAGTCACCATTCCCCATTTCTCCCTGCCCCTGGAAATAACCCTGCCTACGCCACCGCTTACGTTCCATATAAATTATATCCTATGATGAGCGTAAAAGCTATGTATCGTATCAAGCCAAGCACAGCAAAAGAATCATCACGAAAACGGAACGCGTATTTACGCTCAACGCAAGTATGCGACTCGTGCATTGAAAAACGGCAAAAAGTTATGTCATTTAACATAATTATAAATATAACTCTGCATTTATGCTATAGGCTACTGTCAGAGGTAGCACCCACATCACATACATATACAAAGAATTCGCCAGATATATAGAATCCAATAGTCAGGCATCAAACTGTTCCCTCTTACATTTGTTTCAACATTTCTACACACTTTTTTAAAATCACAAGAAGAAAAAGTATGTTACATAGTCATTTGTCCTATAAGGATAAATACCACAAATTGAAAGATTTGAGCCGGTTAACCAACTTGATGTGGAGACTAAGACAAAGACCAAGAAAGATAAAAACTAATGCAGTTTGCAAACCATAGAAGTGTAGGCCTACTTTGTTAACTGTTGTTAACGTTACATTACTATTGCTATGTTAGTACACTTTCATGGTTTGCATACTGCATATAGCTTACTTTTGTATATCTTTCTTGTCTTTGTCTTGTTCCCCACGTCAAGTTGGAATACCTGGCTTAAATCATAGACCCTTTATATAAAGAATAGGGTCTGTGCTCAAATCTTTCAGTTTATATTCTAGGAATCCTCTTATATCAATCTTTGATCCTTGGGGTGTTTTGTACCTCGTCCGTTATAGTATACACTATAGTACCACTAATTGCCTATTACAAAATTGTTACATTTATCACAAATCTTTCAATTTAGAGTGATACATTGAGGCATAAACATATACTTTTTGAATTTACCAATTCTAAAAGTTGTAAGTCTGTTTCAAACTTTACTTTATATATCAGTATATATTTAAACAAATACAGGGAGAACTTCAGAAGCTGCTGTACCTGTAAAGCGCTAAATATTATACACATGATACATGCATGTACTATTTTAATTACCTTGATATTATACATCTTTGGAACCATTGCTAAATACATTTGGTAAGCATGTGACACGATATAACGTGACTTTAGCATGTTTGGAACAATAACTTGAACAGTTCTTTGAACATGTTGAAAAAGCAGCTAATTCATATAGTATTTATTATGCAATGCATAAAATGATAACTGCAGAACGTGTATACTTTTAGCAAACTTCCTCAAAAACTTCAGATATTGTAATTTTCTTTGCGAATTAGGAACAATTCAATATACCGGTATTTGAGTAACAGCAGAATATAATAAACCTTCAAATGTCAGCAATTACTCAGAAGTTCATTAAAAATTTATATTGAATGCCCATAATTTATGATATAGTTTCGCGGAATCGTGAAATTATTATGGATTTTAAGGTAAAAGAAGTTAAAGAACGGCTAACGAATGCACGCTCCACGATGAGATCAGTGTTTCTAAAGGTTCTATTAAAGTTGTTAGTTTACCGAGATCCAAGATAACTTACAATTATACTGCAAAAACAGTGTTTAGAAATTTAACACTTATTCTTTTCTAAACACAATTTTGCCTTCACTTTGTAAACACGTTTAGAAGCTAAACATCATGTGTCAAATTTCTGAACATTGGTCAGTGATGGTGTTCAATTTCTAAACATCCATATTATAAACATAACTTTTCTAAGCACTTTCTTGCCTCCACTTTCTAAACACTGTTTTCACAGTGTATAGTCAAACTTCTATAAGCACCCGTCTGAGGACCTCACAAGCCACTATTAAAAATAACTGGGCGAGTGCAGATTCCAATTTTCTCCCTATTTTCTTGCTGTGCTCATTGATTTATCATATGAAGCAGGCTAACAGTTACAATTATGTACGTAAAACAAACGTCAGCATAACAATTTGGTAGACATAAATGATTAGGATCAGGGTTTGGTCCAAACACATCCTTAAATTTACTTAACCATATCCTAATGTTGAACAATCATGTACTTTTACATCCTCATAATGACAACAGAACAACTTCCTTTGAATTAAAGTGTTTTCACTCTAACACCTGCAGACTTTAGAGTTTGCTATGGGTCCAATGATATTACTCAGTTAGAACTAAACACCTATAGCGTTTAAATAGACATTTGGTTCATAAGCAGAATGTTTGTTTTTCAGAGCAAATGCATATCCAAATACTTTGTGTGTTTATCTGCAAGTGTATAATTTAGTGTTCAAATTTGTCAATTTAGTGTTTATTTAGCATTCTTTTTAAAGGTATTACAAAGTAAACATATTAAAGTGTTTAAATATAAGTTTAAAACCTAAACATCACAGGCCTATCTAAAATTACGTCACATGGGATCGTTAGATCGAAGTATTCTAGAATACTTTGGTTAGATGAGCACGAAGACGTACGAAATATAAACCTGCCAATTGTCTTCTTCTACCAAGAAATCCAGAATTCCCCAAAGTTTCCACACGATTCCGCGCAACCATGACTCAGTATGAAAGCAAACTACAATATTGCACACAAGTTTACTAACATAAACTAGGTTCAATTGAGATTGTTGAATACGTTAAATAGTATACTCCACTTCTGGTATTGGATTATATACAGTGTCTCTCCGTTAAAAATCACATGGATCAATTAATTTCACAGACATAATCATTATAAGAAAGGTAGATTCAGTAGATACATTGTCATAAAAACTAGACAAATTTTTAGGATACAAAAGGCAGTACTGAAAAAAATATACACGGCCATTTATTTTACATGAGAATATAAGGTGGCGATTATATAGCACAACTATAAATTTTTGACTGACACATCATCAGTATATTTTAACCCATATAATACAACCACCCTGATTCAAGAGTTGCATTGATCACGCTGATTAGGAAATATATAAATTCTTATTTGGCAAACTTTATCCACAGATAAGGTCCACCTACAAATAACTATATACTATAAGTTTTTTTCATCATGAACAATACGGTATGATGATGTTAAAATGTCGTTTAATTCTGAATATACCTATTTGTATTGGTACTTTTTATTTTCTGAGTAAATTTTGTGCACATCAACTCCATATAACATCTTGTAGAGGTAGTTTTCGAAGAATAACCGTACATATATTTCAACGACACCAGTGGGCCTCTAATTAATACCCTACGCATTTAAGGTGGTACTACCTTGATAAATTTGTGACTATTTTTGCATTTTTCTCATAAAATAATAACATACTGGTAACAAATGTTATGTATTTATAGGGGCAAGGAATCCAGTGACTGGAATTTCAGTGACTCAAGACAAGTGGAGCCGCTAGAATGTACCTCATTTCTTAACATATTATAATGAACCACTTGAATCACTGAAAGTTCAGTGAAGTAATTGGATTCCTTGCACCTATAATATACATAACATTTGTTACCAATGTGTAGTTATCTTTTGAGAAAAATTCAAAATTAGTCACAAAATTTATTAGGGGGTGTAGTACCACCTGAAATTACCACCTTTCCCCAAGGTATGAAAAGTCGAAAGGTTTTGATTATAAGTTTTGACTATAAAAATAAGTTTGGGTCACGGTCGAACCTCATTTGCATCGACTTACCATCTACGATAGAGGGCATTTATTGAACCTTTTTTAAAACATTGAAATACGATTGTTAGGTCAAGTTATGAAAATATTTTGTCTTAGTCTACTTTGTGGACAAACCGAGGTCCGCAAATTACCAATTTTTGTAAACTGCAATTCCAGGCGCGGTACCCTCCAGTTGTGTACCTATCAGAGCCATTATTTATGGGTTATATATTAGTATAGTGCTAACTTACACGATTGCGAGTTGAGGACGTTACGGTTAACTCAAACACAGCCTTAAGTATTCCATGTATACCGGGTAGGTAAGTGCATAATATAGTATCAAGGGTCTATTTTCTATGGATAGTTTGTAGACTGAGCTATAATTGTCCCATTATAACTTGACTTGTAGCAAGCTATATAAGTTCACGCCAAGGAACAGTGATTTCAATAATATATACATCTTATTACTTTCGCCCTCTTGGACAAATCGAGATTATTTCAGACCCACGTGCTCTTTCACAATAATATCACTTACATTCAACCCTACACACCTGTTCCTCACACCCACACACCCCCACCTCCGTCTCATCTTGCCTCTGTCTGTCTGTCAGCTGCATGTGCATAGTTCAGTACACTGACTTCTCATCTGGTTTTAATGATCTACATGATTCAGTTCAACTTTCTCTCCGCCCGTCTCCGTACTAATATTATTTGATCCTCTCGAATCTGTTGTTTCCGCAGCGGTATACTTATCCGGTAACTCTGTCGAATTCCTGATCCGGAATTCAGTGAGGAAGTATCCGGTCATTCCGATTCCAAGCATGGAGATTAAGATTGTCAGTTTGATCCACACACATAGGAAATTAGAATAAGCAAACGCGAAACAGAATCCAACAGATTCCCATAGACGATAATTTGAGAACGCTGCTTCTTGAACGAACGGAAACAGAACTCCATAAAATGCTGTAAATAAAAACGTACTGTATGTTAAAAGGCAGGTATATTCCTTTGCATATGTTAATATATCAATATTTCTATAGACCACGTAGACACGTTAGTGTTGATAAAAATACGCGTAAAATACTAAGATGTGAAATATTTGAAATTTGTTTCATGTTATATGCTTCATGTTATATCATAATTATGTCCTTTCTCTGCAGAGATATGAAATCTTTTTGGATATTATTTTGATATTGTTTTATTTCACATTTTATCTGCTTCAGTTTGCCTTTTGTTCAAATCACTCTTTTGTTTATCAAGCATTGCGATAAAGAGGGACATTTCAATTTATATACACCCGTATTATGTAAGACATGACCTTAATCTCCCCCACAGCGAGTGTAGATTTCAAATGGAGTCGCCAATTCAAGTAGCGCCATTTGTAATTCACACTCCCTGTGTAGGAGATTAAGGGCATCACCAATTAGTATGTGAACCCTATATAACACGAGTCATCTTCTCGGTATCTTCCTGGACATCTCGAAAGCATTTGACACGATTGACGAAGTCATTCTCCTTTCGAAACTCTCTAATTGCGGTATTTGTGGAAATTTGGTTGATCTACAGATTTCGATATTAGGGCCCTCATTGTTTGTTTTATATACAAATGGTATTTTTATTTGTTATCTATGCTGATGACACCAATATATTGTTTACTTATTTATTTATTTATTTATTTATTTATTTTTACATGATTGCTACCTAGCTCTGCACTATCTGGTTGTTTTCTTGTTAGTTGCTAAGTGTGTGCAAATAAATTATCCAGACTTACCATTTAATTGCGTTTGCCAATATGGCATCCCCTAGGCCCCAGAATGCTGCCAACACAAAGAAAACTGGTTTTTGCCCTGCCGATGGCTCCCATACTACCATAACAATCACAAGCGCTACGTGTACCAGGGCGCCAAGCGCAAATAACGGAATTCGTCCGGTGTATTTCTCCACTCTACCACTCAGGAACGAACACAAGGCGTCCGTGACGCCAAAACATATCATAATGTAGCCGACCCATGCCACGCCAATTGTACAAGTGATGTATGACTGAGGAAAGAAAGCAATAATTAATTGTAAGAATAGTATGTGACAGTTGATTGTAAAGTGAAATACTAATGTTGTGTTTAAAACGGCACTGTGTGTGTGGCAAACTCTGTTGGTGCCACACCACATCGAATTGCAATAATGCAGAATTCGGAAGGGGTCGGACAAAATTACATGAACAAGATTCCACTAGACTCTTCTGTAGTTTGGTCTTGCTTGCTTGTTAGTTTTTTGCCAATGGCATTTATAATGGAATACCCTTTGAAAACAATGGACAAAGAAACGGATTTAAGTGTGTTTCCATCCAGGCGTGTCAGAAATCGAACCGATCCTCGACGCACAGAGAGCACCCTGACAAAAATCGTAACTAAGCAACTGAACACGCTGAATATATTAAATGTACACAAAAAGTATCCCATAATTTGCAAAACTAAACAATAATTCATGTTTTTATATATTCTCAACTTTAGACCTTGCTTCAGGTTACTGGCAAATAGGCTTAGAAGAGAGTTCAAAACCTCTCTCCGCTTTTGTGACACAAGATGACCTATTTGAATTTCAAAGAATGCCATTTGGCCTTCATAACGCACCAGCTACGTTTCAGCGCGCTATGCACGAAGTTTTGAGAGGTTTTAACTGGCAGTTTATCTATGTTATCTTGATGACGTCATCATTTTCGGTAATTCATTTTCTGAGCATTTATGTCATCTGAAACAAGTGTTTGGCCGTTTTCGTCAAGCTGGTCTAAAACTTCAGCCAAAGAAATGTTCATTTGGTCAGAGAGAAGTGAAATACTCACTAGTTGTCAACCCTCGATATATTGCATCTACTGAAAACATAAATTTACCCAATAATTGTTTAGATTTTTTAGCTCATTGCAGGATTTGGCTTACTTTAGTGTAGTCCCCTTGAATAAACGCCTGCTCAAGACCACTGTATATTGTAATAGGGATCATCATCAGCAACCTTTTATCCATCATGAGTTTCATAGTAGCGCCGAATAACTCCATGGTATTACTGGATTGGTTTTCTTCACTCGGCTTGACAGGGACGAGGAAAAAAGCTACCGTTAGCATGGCAGCCATACCGCAAGCTGTATAGATACCTTGTGACAAGAAAAAACCCCACATTATTAGGCATCTTCAAAATGTAGATCCAAAATTTCCCAATGGTGCAGTTATTTAAGGTGTCATTCTCTGTAAATATTGTGTGATACATTAAAGAATTCTTAATATTATCTACTGACATTCATGCACTCAGAACTGTTCAGAAGTAACTAGTGAAAACGTTCCAGGTGAGGAAAAAAAAAATAGTGTAGTGTTGAAGTTAAAACTTTAATTCATAATAATAATACAGTTTGAAAAAGTGAATTTATGAATCTTTTGAAAACTCCAATTGCTTAAGTAGATAATTCATAATTGGGACCTGTTTAGTCGGGGGCCTTAGGCTAGCCATGCATGCACAAGGGTCCTTAAGAGCAGCCAGCCATATATGCTGAATCAATTTGTTTCTGATATGCTGAATCAATTTGTTTCTGGTTGCTTAGATACGGCATCTTTGTCAGCATTCTAGTTTTGGCATTGGCATTGGCTGTGCTCTTCTTTGTTTAGTATTTGGTATCATTTGGTTTTTGTCTGTCACACCAGAAGGAAGGTTTTTGTGTCTCTTTGTCCCATTATCTGTCTATGAGCAATTATAAGTGGTAACATCTATATACTTCTGAGCAGTTTTAGTAAAGAGAAGCAATAAGTCAAAAAAATAAAAGAACACCGTAAGTCTCAGTAAACGATTGCATCTTAGCATATTCAAGGTATCCACTTGTATCATTTATTGATCCTTGGTGTGTTTTGTGTCAGGCCTCGTCCGTTGGATTCACCATTACCCACTTTTCCACCTTTAGCATTTATAAGTTTATTACCTACCTATAAGAATGTTTGTAAGATGCGCTTCTGGTTTATTTAATTCACAATAGTTAGTGCCATTTTCCTCAGTAGAACCGGTATCTGCAAATGAAAATGCAATCTTATTTTATTTTTAGCAAGACAGGTGTCAAATCAAGACAGGGCGGTCCTTTTCTACACTGCAAAATTCTCAGAACATTTCGGATGCGTTCTGTGTGCGTCTAAAGTATTCAAGATGGAAATCTTTTGATGGCGATTTCATGATTAAGCCCTGGAATAATATCAAGTTAGTTTGAACAAGAAAATACTGCAGTCTGGATGAGTGTTTCCAAAGACGACGATATTAGAATTACGCTGTTCGTCGTAATTAAGAGGGCCTCTATAACAAAGGTGTATAAATAACAAATGTTGGTAAATACAATACCGTAGAAACCCGTCTATAAGGAATAGAAGCGACTGTGATGATAGCATATTTCACGCTAGCGCCCTCCACAATATTATATCATTATGGAATTTGAGCAAATCATTTACCGACACAAGCAGGTATACAATGTATTATTTTATCTTTATTTCGCATCTCACGAGCATAGCTCAATTGGCAAGGCATAAGACTTTGGTTCTTTAGATCGGAAGATGGTGAGTTCGAGCCTCATCACGGTCACACAAACTTTTATAAACAAAATATTGTTCAAACTTTTCATTTATATTTTCTTGCATTTTCTAAAGACTCCTTTCGTGATCATTTTTTTTCATATTTAGTTTAATTTATTCTATTGTTTTTCTTTTATTGTTTCTTTTCTTTGTCTTTTTTTCTTGTTTAATTTTATTTTTTCTTTATTTTTCTTTGATTCATATAATATTGGCAGGATAAGGAGAGGAGGGAACTAAAGACCCATTCAGTGATTTGCTCATCCGGACGATCGTAAAAATCATCAAAATTCACCTTTGTCATTGTCATAGATGTGGTAACATAGCCTGCTAGTGGTTCAGCAGAAAACCGTGTGACACATAATATACATTTGGCTACATTTTATTATACGATAAATACGAATTTATTAAACATGGTAACAAATATTCTCTAGCAGATCGGTTATACGATGGAACTGGTAGGCATAGGCCTATTATAAATTCGGGATATTAAATATCTTCCTGACGAGACAGATCTGCGCATGTGGTCAAAGACGATTCCTTACTAGCCACAGACCGTCCGCTGGAATTAGTTGAATCGCTATGGCTGTTGGTCGGACCTCTCATCTCTCCACATCGATTGTGACCTATCCCCGACATTGCCCTTATGAACTCACATCCTCCTGTTTTATTCAATACGCTGGCGAAGTTACGTAATAATCGGATTAACTACCATAGCAATAGGTGAAAACAATTTTTGAATATACCGCGTTATACACTGATACGTTCAGGCGGTACCTCTTCATGCTGCACCTGTAAGATCTTTGAAAAGACCAGTATTGTATTCAATCTATGATTGCAGACATACACAGTACAGGTGATGAGTGTAACCTGCTTGTAGCGCAGCGCGATATGTTCAAAATTGTTTTCACCTATTGCTATGGTAATTAATCCGATTAATTACGCAACTTCACCAGCGTATAATGGCCGAATAAATTCTGACCATCACTTGGCTTGTTGGATTCGTCTATAGACCACTTGACATCACTGTTTATCAACAAAGGCGAGGGACTCGTCTATCGATATGCTCGAACGAGCCGCTACACTGTTCAATGGCTTTCTTGTATTGTATGAAATGTGGCGGGCGATTTAAAATGCACATGCCCTTAGCAGACTACGATGCGTACGCACACTGCAGGGCAAAGAACAATGTAAATTGCCATAATGCGCGCGCATACTGCCGGGCAATGACGTCACATGCCAAGTGGTCTATACTACAATTCGCTGTCGAAGTGACGTAATAATCGCAATAACTACCATCAAGCAGATTGCACTAATCACCCGCGTATGTCACCAAACATAGATTGAATACCACTCTTTTCATAAATACTAATCTTACATGGCGAGTGATTAGCATTTCTTTGACAACTATGGTTTAATGCATAGGTGCCACGTGCAGGGCTATATATTCGAAATTGTATTCATCAATTGCTATGGTAGTTAATCCGATTAATTACGTCACATCGACAGCGAATAGCCTATAGACGAATCTAAATTCACGCATTCCTACACCTGACTAGCAGCCTTTAGTTGGGTAGCCGTCGGCTACAATGCACTCAAAATGTGAAATTATTCGGCCTTGGCAGAAATTTTAAACTGCATTCCATCACCCGTTTTACACCTTTCGCGAAAACACAGGTAGACAAAAGAATAACACAATACAGTTCCCTTCGACAAAACACACAGCATGGTCTATTCGTTGTTGAAGTGACATATTAATACGCGGTATCTATGCATTGACGTACTTGCGAACAAAAGGACTATATGTATGAATAGATGCGACGGGATTACCTGCGGAATTATCTCCATTATATATATTATTAGCTATTATTCTATTAACCCTCCTCGTCCTTGCATCTTCTCTAGGTGTTAGGCGGATTTTATTTGCACAATTGGACGCTCAAAACATCAGGTTGGTGCTAGCGGCTACCCAAAGATGTCCGACCAAATCCTGACCATGACTTGGCTACTTGGATTCGTCTATAGTATGGGTTCAAGTGGAACAAAAAATAGTGTATGTCCATTGCTAGCTATGGTAATTAATCATGTTAGTGTTTACATCACTACTTCGGTGAAGACAAGAGAAGTGTGCCTTCTCTACCAACGCCTGTGATATAACAGGTGCAAGCGAAACAAAATTGAATGACCAGAATAGTTTCCTTTGTCAGATGAATTGATTGAAGTTTTTGAAGACACTCTATTCTTGATGGGACAATAGATTCAAATATGGAATAATTATTATTCCTCATCTATTTAAAAAAAAAAAAAAACTGCAATTGTGGCAACAGAACAATATTTATTTTGATTTCATTTCAAGTAGAAACAAAATCGTGCTTAAGCCAAAAACGCACCCTACCTCAAGAATTGGGATGGCACAAAGGTGCAACATAGGTTTTTATTGCAAAGACGAGGACAGACAAGTAATTACAACACATCTGTCTAACCGTGGGTTTCGCTATTATTTAGAATAAATGCTTTTACTAGTTTCTATAAAACCACAAAATTACTAAAAAAACTATAAAAAAACTATAAAAAAAAAAAAAAACGCACCTAAAATTAAAAGTAGAAAGGTAGATTTGAAGAAAGATAAAAAGAACATGTCAAAAAGTTAAAATTAAACGAGAATGAAAAAACGGAACCGGTGCCCGGACCATGCTCTCTTCAGCATGTCTTCAGTTCCAAAGTCTGACGCTCTATCAATTGAGCTATACGATCCTGATATACGAAACAGTCGCTATTATGTCAATACAATTGATTGGTGTTACAACATACTTAGATGGAATGCATAGCCACCCAGTGCCAGTATATATTTGCTCAAACTCCAAATACAACAAGCAACCAATTTTATTGAGGGCGTTTCTTAGGTATATCCTTGTAGACGGGGTTTTACGGTATGCATTGGACGCGTTCTAGAGGCGTTCAAATTTATCTGAACACCTCCCGAACGCGTCCGATGTGTTCATATGTAACAGCCTTTGAACACATGGACATGTTCTGATTTTTATCGTTTTATCTTTGGAAACATTTATCCCGACATCTGCGGTATTTTCTTGTTCAAACAGTATCTTCAACCCACAAACACTTAGATAAAGTAAAATAACTTAATATTATTCCAGGGCCTAAGGTCCGTTCATACTACGCCGCAATTGCTTTGCGATCCCGGTTTGCGATGCGATGCGTTGCCGCACTGCACTACTGCATTACGATATCGCAATAAAGTTAAGTATATTTTAACTTGGAAATGCGACAAGTTGCGTTGAGTTGCGGCAAAAAATAATCGATATATCGGCAACGAACCGCACCGCACCGCAATTGCGGCGTAGTTATGAACGGACCTTAAATCATGAAATCGCCAAAAAGATTTCCATCTTGGATACTTCACACGCACAAAGAATGCGACCGAAGTGTTCTGAGAATTTTTCGTACATTCTGTATAACTATTTACATTTCGTCCGCGAATGCAAGAACGCCGTAAGTGACAATGCAGGAAAACAAAACATTTCAGCATTCTAACGGGCCGCAGATACGATCCGTAATGTCCATAATATTTTGAGCACCCTGCAAGCGCACAGGTATTATTTGAAAGTGCGCCCTCGATATTTAATGATCATGTTGTTACATTACTTTTGTATATCGTCGATCGTGGCGATCGCAGCCTTTGCACAAAAATCAAGAAACAATTTTGGGGACTAGGCCACAATTCAGGTTATTGCCAAAATATCAGCATGCAGTGTAGTGTACTATTTAATCCTGACAATGACTCAAGATTGTGTGACCGGTGTCGTTTTCAATAATAGTTCCCCCAGAATTTCCATAACCATGATAACTTATATCGTTTTTATGTTTTATCTGGACACAAGATTTTGGACACCACGATGTGAAGGACTTTATAACAATCAGGCTTTTGCTTCTTCTTGCATCGCCTCCAACTTATTTTTATTAGTCCAATTTTGTTACTTACATGGGTATACATTTTAATGAAAATAAAATGAATATGAAATGAAATGAAATAGGCCAAATTTATGTGAAAATCTCATTTGAACTGCATGCATGCAGGCTGATGGAACACATGTCTATTATATTACATATGCCCTACAGTTGTTAGAAACCCCGCAACAGATTTTACAGAGCTACATATTTAATTAGAATCACATTTTGAATCTATTTCTACATTTGTTGTAACGCTTGAAATCTTGTCATAATTATCTTGCAGAGTGAGTGAAAGAACATTTCAGAACAAGCAGAATTCGATCCGGGGCTTTCTAGATTTCCGGTTGAGAGATTTTAACCACTTGTCATCACTGTGGTTGACATCGGAGATTAAGCAAGTATGATTATCTCTCCCTCGAGTATCTCTGCGGTCGTCAAAGCATGATTCACTATATTGAGGGGAGAGAAGCAGAAAGCCTTAACTCACAATGGTTTTCATTGTGAGTTAAGACCTTTTGGTTCTCAACCCTCGATATAATCATGCTTTAACCACACACACTCGAAGAACTTTATATATAAGGTATTTGGGTGTAATAATTCAACCCTAAGTTGATTTTACGCGAGAAGTTTACTTCAAAGAGTATGTATATGTAGGGCACAATCATGTACACTTCGTATCACAGAGCATTAACATCATTTTTATGAATAGCTTTTGACTGTGATCCTTCTGAATGTCTAGTGCAAGCATGCTTTCATTTGAAATGCGCGCGTTTTTTGAAGTGGTTCTTGGCATATCTTTGTTCAGAACCACCCCGTATTTAAAAAAGATATTTCGCAGATAGAATAAAAAGATTCCAAGCTGTTTAGATTTGCAATATGCGATTCCAAATTAATTCTGCAACTCTATACTGGTTTCCTGGGACACACTATTGGACTTCTGCTCTTGTGTGGGTATCAATGTATCGTTAATTTGTTATTCAAAAGGAGGAGCAAAGTGGTTTCCCTTTTACTAAACAAAGACAAATAGAGCACACACATATGAACATGAATACAACGCCAAGTTCCCGGGTCTGTCTTAGTTTGGAATAAATGTCAATTAATATGATTAAAGCACTGCTCGACGAAATACTGACCATGTTCTATACTAGTAACATTAACTACAATGCAGCAAGAAATACAGACACCATGATGATTTTGGAAAAAATAACAAGACGGACACCCCCTCCCTCCTCTATATGAAACGGCAGTAAAGGTTGCAAAATAAAATGCTCGATCACCATTATATCAACTTCGCTTGTGGCCGGTGCTTCGAAGACCCGTCCACGAAAGCGGTCGTATATATCATAATTAGAAAATCCCGACGGAACATGTTGTAGGGCCAAAAATATTAATTCAGCTATACATACTTTTATGCGACGGTGATGTTGACGTGTGATACTGTGTGTATTGTGCGCTATAACTACCAACTTTTACAATGTTCACATCACATTTGCACAAGATTCACCGATTTCACTTACCAGCATCATATGCCTCAAAAGAATCTTGAAATTTGACAAGAGGATGTTTTATGTGAATTTATTATTAAAGTCTATAATAATACTGGATCTTCCTGGTTTCAAGATCATTCGCCTCTTTAAGGAAAGTGATTTGAAGTGACAGGTGCCCTTTTCAATTCTAAGCAAATCCAAGCTGCATGTATGAGCAATTTGGGCAATTCCACGGTTTTTGGAAGATAAGGCGGGTAACGAGTAACCGACATGATATCCTTTCCGTCTCATACGAAGAGACATCTGGATTCCAAGATATCATTCCAAGGGCGAGAGAGGACACAGTTTGGTTACTCGCGTTACCTACCTTTGTCCCAAATCAGTGGAATTTGTGTGTCGTTCATCAGACGTTACAGGAATGCTTTCGAATTAGTGTCTTAGTACGAGATACTTTAAGGGTATAACATGATACTAGGTATATGTAGATACATAATATAGAAATATTTAGAGTTAGAACAGATAAAATATGATAGCTAATACAGTATACTACTATGTCAAATATTGCATCTGAAAGATCCACGTGCCTTTTTTAATTAATAGTTTTAATCAAGTAATTACATGGCTGACCTTATCATGTGACGCAGTAAAATGCTAGGAGACAAATATTGCTTCCGTCAGAGACAGACAGCTGCGCAAACTATGCGATCGTAACGTATACGTTGGTGTAATTTGATTTAATAGGTTCTTACAGAAGCTTACAGAAAAAATATCTTAGCTATATCAGGTAAGTGACACAATTAGAAACGACCTGTATCTTGCTAAGTTGCTTTGTTCGACTGGCACAAATAACTTTATGGCTATCGGACCACTCAGATGTGTTTATTAGTGGCTAAAGATTTCTTCACTTAATATTTTTAAGTAAGATTACGATTGTCTGAGATCATGTGATACCTCTCGTTGAAAATAATGCATTGTGACTTGAATGCTATAATCTTAACAGCATTCAAATAATATTGTATCACATACCGCAGCTACTAACCTTTGCCCTTATGTAATCATGCTAGTCACTATCTAGTATCCCAATCAGGCTACAAAAGTGAGGAATTCATGGTCTTGTTTGATAAAACGTTTATAGATCTTCTTAAATTAAATTTGCACTCTTCTCAATTTAAAGAGTCCTCTATAAATAAAACAGCTAAAGAAAGAAATGTATCCGATATACATGATAAGTAACTTAAGATGAGGTCAGTGAGTGTCTTACGGATTAGTCCAGGAACATTCCGCAACCCCATTTTATACATAAATACCGCAAAACCTCGTCTACAAGCATATAGAGTGCTTTGATGATTGCTAAATTAATCCTACCATCCATCGAAAAAATTAAAAATTCAACATTATGGAGTTTTAGCAAATAAATTGCAAATACAAGCATATCCAAACTATTGTAAGACCAATCTAATGTATTGGGATATTTACGGCTGCTTCGTATTAATTTAGCTTTCATCAAAAACACTCTATATGCTTGTAGACGAGGTTTTACGGTAGGTATGACCCATCCCATGCACAGCCCGTCCTTACCAGTATAGCAATCTTTTGCACCGCATTTGAACACTCCGTCGTCTCCTGAGCCTGTTGAATTCTTGATATCTTGCGAGAACACTAAAGATGATATCAGATTGCCCAGCACTTGACTGGACTGGAAGAACAGGAAGAATACTCCGAAGAATCGGTTGACAATGGCGTCTCGCGTTTCTCTCTTGATAACTGCATATCTCATACCTGGATTGAAGCAAAGACATCAAACATCTTTTGAGTGAAATCGTGTTAATTGTTTTCACGCGTAGTATGTCATAGTATCAGCAGTGATATTCTGTAATTGCGTCAAAACATACTTGTGATGAGTAGTGAGTATACCTAATATTATACTAATGAAAGTATTGCTTTCAAGAAACACGGGCATAGATTTAAGATTATCGGAATACCAAAAACTTCCAATAGTTGCGGGGAATGTTACGTCAGACTATGCATGTCAAAAGTAGTTCCAACATTGTGTAAAAAAAGTATGACTGTTTTTAAACCGTATTTCCGATATATTTGACATTCTAAAGTTGCGCTTTCTTTGGTGTGAAGTCTGAACCATCACCTACCTATAGCCCTCCCGCTCCCCCACCAATCTATGTTGAGTGTCTAGAGAGGGCATGACCAAATAACCAGATTGCAACATAGAACGAGGGATTGCACATTTGAAGTGCCCACGTCAAAGTGTGCCAACAATTTTGAACGGAATTGTATAGTACTATAAAAACTATCACCATGATCACAGCGTGGTAGGTTTTATAGTACGATTTAATGTTACTGTACCATAAATCATGTAACGGTGTCTTTAACACAAGTAGTATAAGAGGTCCCTTTACGGTAGGTTTCAGGAGCGATTTTTCAGGAGCAACTCCTGTGACCTCAGAGGTCATCTATTGATCTATTTTTAGAAGTATGGTTCACCCGTGATTTCCCTTATGACGTAATCTATTTATAGCCCTATGACGCACTCTGGGAGGGTGGTATAATGGGGTTACTTTGCGAGGTTTTATGGTATATATTTACGGTATTTTATACACGTATTTGATAGTATTTGATTCGGTTTCTTACGTAAGTTTATTCTAAGAGTATAACAACCGCGAAATAAAGACAAATGGAAGCTTGTTTTTTTTTATATTTTCGTATATACATATTTTATTTATACATCTATTTATACACGTATTTACATATAGATACACATACAATAATCGTTACATAGTTGATATCGTATAATACAATGTACTCAATGCTTGTTAAAGTTCCCGCTTCTCTTCAATCTTCGATCATTACGAAAATTTTATTTTGTTAATTGTCTTGAATCGTTCAACCATTGTTCTCATTGTCCGTGTCTTCATCACTCTCCTCGTATAGGAAAAGACCGTCGAATTTCTGTCGATGTTTCGTTAGCACCCTCTTTATAGCCTTGTCTACATCCTTTCCATCATCTATTCTCTGTTCAAGATCCTCCATGATCTCCCGATGTGTTTCGTCGTCTTGTAGATGACCCGGGTAGATGAACACCGCTCCACAGATGCGTTCTGTATTGATCAAAAAAGATCCGTTGAAGAGCCCATAATGTTTTCGTGTAGGCTTTATCACTAGCTTGTTCTCCATCCATGCCTCGGTCGATATATTTCTGGTATTTTTCATCCCTCGTTTGTTTCATGCTGTATGCCTGACCTCCAAACGAGTCTGGACATGGTATGGTTTATTTGGGTCAATTAGGTTATTATTATTATAGATGTCCAATAACAAATGTTAAGTAAACTAGAGAAAACCACCTAAATTTAAAATGGCCTATATGTTTAACATACTTTTATGATATCAGTTACGCAATCTTACGCATTTTGACGCATTCTTACGCATTTTGACGCATTTACTTACGCATTTTAACGCATTCTTACGCATTTAGACGCATTCTTACGCATTTTGACGCATTCTTACGCATTTTGATGCATTCTTACGCATTTTGACGCATTTGCTTACGCATTCTTACGCATTTTCACGCATTCTTACGCATTCTTACACATTTGCTTACGCATTTTGACGCATTTTGACGCATTTGCTTACGCATTCTTACGCATTTTGACGCATTCTTACGCATTTTGACGCATTCTTACACATTTGCTTACGCATTTTGACGCATTCTTGCGCATTTTGACGCATTCTTACGCATTTGCTTACGCATTTTGACGCATTCTTCTTGCGCATTCTTACGCATCAGCTCCTATTGGAGCTATGAAGTATTTAAACCCGGTTGATTCCGTTCTTGTTTCATTTCGTTGTAAACCAGCAAACGGTCAACATGTATTCCGCTCCCGTTTCCCGTCCTCATACCTGTATCATTTGCAATAAAAGCTTCAGTAGAAATTACGATCTCGAAAGACACCTAAACACGATTCACTCCGAAGATCCGGAAGACACTCGGCTGAAAGAAAGTTCAGATTCAGAAATGGATGACACCGAGCATTCGGATGAGAATTTGGCTCATTCTGAGCCGGAATCCTCAGATATGGAAGCGGAAGAGGAGGAGGACGAGGGGGATTCGGACGATGCATCTAGTTCCGAGCTTGAAGATAATACCGCATTTCAAGAATGGTATCAGCAAGCATTGGATGAAACGAAAGAAACGAGGGATGAAAAATACCAGAAATATATCGACCGAGGTATGGATGGAGAACAAGCTCGTGATAAAGCCTACACGAAAACATTATGGGCTCTTCAACGGATCTTTTTTGATCAATACAGAACGCATCTGTGGAGCGGTGTTCATCTACCCGGGTCATCTACAAGACGACGAAACACATCGGGAGATCATGGAGGATCTTGAACAGAGAATAGATGATGGAAAGGATGTAGACAAGGCTATAAAGAGGGTGCTAACGAAACATCGAGAAGGAATTCGACGGTCTTTTCCTATACGAGGAGAGTGATGAAGACACGGACAATGAGAACAATGGTTGAACGATTCAAGACAATTAACAAAATAAAATTTTCGTAATGATCGAAGATTGAAGAGAAGCGGGAACTTTAACAAGCATTGAGTACATTGTATTATACGATATCAACTATGTAACGATTATTGTATGTGTATCTATATTCTATATGTAAATACGTGTATAAATAGATGTATAAATAAAATATGTATATACGAAAATATAAAAAAACAAGCTTCCATTTGTCTTTATTTCGCGGTTGTTATACTCTTAGAATAAACTTACGTAAGAAACCGAATCAAATACTATCGAATACGTGTATAAAATACCGTAAATATATACCATAAAACCTCGCAAAGTAACCCCATTATACCACCCTCCCAGAGTGCGTCATAGGGCTATAAATAGATTACGTCATAAGGGAAATCACGGGTGAACCATACTTCTAAAAATAGATCAATAGATGACCTCTGAGGTCACATGAGTTGCTCCTGAAAAATCGCTCCTGAAACCTACCGTAAAGGGACCTCTTATACTACTAACACACGAACGGATCTTCACTCCATAACATACACTAATCAGACACTTCTTCTGATCTGAAATGGCACGTAAAAGAGCGATTTATAACTCCTCTTGACGAGTCACTAACACATATGAACTTTATGGCACGGCCACTGGTTCAAACAGCTCTAAAGAGGACTCTTCCAAAGCTCTTCCTGAGGAGACCAGAGGAGCAGCTCTTCACCACATTTCAGAAGACAGTGTCTGGCTAGCTATAAGCACTTACCTATTGTAGTAAGATAAGTACATTTTGCTGACCAAAGTGGTGCGGCTCCAAGCCCTACCAAAATTGACGCTGGGATTAAAGTACCCCAGCTTGGATAAAAATTTGCTATCATATACAATGTGTAACAGCACATGGAGCCAACAAGTGTCCATTTTAGCCCAAGATGGCGGATGACGAAGGAAGGAACGAAGATGGCAGAAAATATGAGAGTAGCATAGATAATGGCTAGGGACGCAACACCTAAACCTTGGTCGCAGTTTATACTGCTTTGAAGATTTGAAATACCCTGTAAAAATAGAAAAGAAAAGATTGTATCAGAGAATGTCAATGTTACCTACACTCTAACATTTTTAAACACCGTCCAAATATGAACGGCAGGGTTCAAGGTGGTGTTCTAGGTTTGTTCCACTATTGAACACTGGAAGTTCACACCTAGAACACCACCTTGAACACTGCCGTCCATATTTAGAACACCACCTTGAACACTTCCGTTTATATATATGGTGATCAAGAACAGTTACAAAAAATTGTGGGATTAGGCTTTTATGACGGGAGTGTATAACAATTGGTACGTTTTTAGCGGGTTCGCCGTCGGACAAGTTTAGAACTGTCAAGCTTTCGTCAGGAGTAGCTCTGACTTTTTCAGGACAAAGTACTAGTATAAGAATGAGACATATAATAATAGGCCGTCCTTTGCCCACTGGTGGCTCTGAAAAGAGCCGTTCACTGAAGACTGTTCCTGTCAACAGAGAACAAGCAGATCTCGCCTATCTGCTAGTGTGAAAGGTTTGGTGGTTCTGAAAAGAGCCGTTCACTGAAGACTGCCCTTTGTCAACAGAAAACAAGCAGCCCTCGCCTTTCTGCTAATGTGAACGATCTGCTTGATCACTGTTGACAGGTACATTCTTCATTGAACGTAGGCAAGGGGCGACCTACTTGTCTCTTTCTTAGGTACTTTGTCCTGAAGAAGTCATAGCTACTCCTGACGAAAGTTTGACAGTTCTAAGCTTGTCCGACGACGAACCCGCCGCAAACTTACCAATTGTTACAAAAAAGGGTGTTTAAAAAGGTGTCATCAGGCGTCCAACATTTTAGAGTGTACTTATAAGGACGACACTGCGTTTCTTTTAATAAAGACCGATATAACCCAGTAAAAGTTAATGCATATTTTGTTTTGGACAGATCCTGAATGAGAGCAACATTGAGAGCTAATGAAGAAACCCTAAAATAAATACGATATGGCCTGTTTCTTTTCTTTTTACACAAATTCGTTTACATAACTTCTTAACCAACTTTGCCCAACTTTTCATTTATTTACGCCTTTAACCAAATCCGGATGTTTTTAACGACTACCATCGTGACTACATTACGATATATTTTAGCAGATGCACCTGACACTGATAAATCGTAATTAATTACCTGAAATGCTGTAAAAGAAATAGAAACGCTGCACTGACGCAAATCAAATTACGTATGATTTTGCCGCTACTCCAGTCATCTTCAACGCGACTGGGCTTGGTGTGGGCCGGATCTGTGCCATTGGCTAGTTTTGTCTTGGAGTTGCCAAAAGACACATTGCCATCTGAAGGGTAGTGGCCGTTTGGGCGGGAATTCATCTCCGCGTCTGTCATGGTGGTGTTGGTTTATTATTATTCTGTGAAAAGAGAGTTACAATAGAGAAAACAAAATTCTGATTAGTAATAATATACCTACTGTCCCAAAAAAGGTAACACGCATGTAGATTAAATGAACCGCATTTACGATGGTGCAACAAAACGATGACAAATTTTCAGATATTATTTATTCATATCCGTCTTGTAAGTATTTCGTATCTTAAAAACAAATTAACTTACGAGGGCAAGACGACTGGGGTATATCGTATTAACAAAAGTTTCAAGAACTTAAAATAATATTTCGCCCACATTAATTTTGCCCCCATCCGGGGTATATTCCGTTCTACCCATGTATATACATGTACATCTTTCTTTTTTAACTGTTTCTATTCGAAAGTAAATCAAATATGTATGTTTTTGTGCAAATATTGGCATTATGCATGGCTCCGAATAATGGAAATGCAAAATCATCCTATAAAATCAGTAATTCAACTGTGGTATTTCAATGGCTTAATCACCTTGTTTTAATTCACGGCTGCTCTTAGCAACGGAAATAAAATCATCGAATTTATGAAAATGTCAAATGCAAGCTGTCACAGATTAATTTGTTTTGTCTGTGTTGTTTAACATGTTTAAAGAGGGGTAACCCTACATTGGTTTAGGATATGGATATGGTAACCACAATTCGCCCGTTTTGTCACAACTTCATCGCAAATACATTGATAGTATTAATGTGAAAAATATGATCTATTAAATGATACAAAAACTGTAATTATACGAAACGATATTAAAACAAATAGTCAGGGTAAGTGATAAACAGTATACGGTATAACATAAAATGATATCAACATATGTCAGTGTTTACAAAAGTACATTCAGGTTAATTATGTTAATGTAACTTAATGATGATGCTTTGATGATGAAACGAATGAATGAATTAATAAATAAACGAATGAATGGACTGACTTCCTGAATGGACGGATTGAATATGGAATGAATAAATGAACGAATGAATGAAATGGAATGAATAAATCGAATAAATAAATAAATAAATAAATAAATAAATAAATAAATACATAAATAAATAAATAAATAAATAAATAAATAAATAAATAAATAAATAAATAAATAAATAGGCCCCTAAATAAATAAATAAATAAATAAATAGGCCGCTAAATAAATAAATAAATAGGCCAATAAATAGGCCAATAAATAGGCCAATAAATAAATAAATAAATAAATAAATAAATAAATGGCCGAAATGAATGGAATGGAATGAAGAATGAATGAATGCAGGTGCATATACGTTATTTTAAAAGGCATAATATGAAATTAATGAATGAAAGTTAATTTAATATGCAGGCAGTGTCGTGTCAGCTTGTATTTCCACGTGTACCATAATCGCCATTTAATTCCAGCTGCTATATAGCATACCCTACAAACACGAAACGTTTTACAGAAAACGTTTAAATGTCGGGTTTAAGGGTATAAAACCGTTTTATTAACATTCAGAAAACATTTGTGAAAAGTTGATGCAAAACATTCTAACATAATGATGTGAAATATCATTTTGCAAAAATGTTTGCCAAAAATATTTTGCAATGACATTATGACATAAATAACATATTTAAAATTTTGTTGTAGTATTCATATGATATATATGTAGGGGGCCCCTATATACGTTTTAAAATAGCGTCCTGCCCTTTATATAAAACCTGACATTTAAATTTTATTAAAACCTTTTGATCAAAACCAAAACTTATAACATGGTGGTTATATTAACGTTTTGTGTTTGCTGGATTAGGGATGGGCAATCAGATGTTCATAACAAATCATGAAATGTGGTGAAAGAGAAAGGAATCAGAGCATATATGAATTTGTAAAATAAGGTGTTAAATATATTTTATATTTCAGATTCAAAGTTTAGGAAAACTGCAGCAAAATAACACTGCACAATTCTTATTCTGACATATAATTGGTAATTGGTATATATATATTAGTCTGTAGTCATGCTGTTCAAAAGCATTTCCTGATTTGGAGATATTAGCTGATATTGTACGTTATACTCCATCCCTATTGATAAACTTAGTAGGTTTAACAGCTGGGTCCCCTCTGAAAGCTTTTTGCAATTTTCCACTCAAATTTCAAGATAATACAGGGTGTATCAAAATGATTGGTACCCATCAATAACCAGCAGCATGATATCCACTATTTTGTAGATTTATGTAATAAAAGGTCATAAAACTTCAAATTGTAGTCATTTCAAGAGGATCTAATGTTGGCTTTAGAAGAAGCAGGCTTTTCATTAGACAACAAAGCTGATGAGTACCAATCATTTTGATACACCCTGTATAACCCATTATGCAGATATTTAAGGAAATCGAATCGGTACAGTCAAAAGTTTCTCCATAAAATAATAAGTATTTATAATTTTTGGCCCCACACAAATGTGGGGCTTAAGTTATCATCCACAAGGTCGTCTGTTTGGTTGGCTTGCTGTAATAACTAATCAACTTCAAACTTGGTATGGTGATAGTATACGGTGGCCTGATGTGCTGTATAGTTTTGTGTCATGTTATTGGCATATTTATGAATATTAATGAGCTTATTTGCACATTTTGCCTACATTTTCATTAATCCACTCTGCAGCTTAAACGCAATAACCTATGGATCAACTTCAAACTTGGTATGGTGATAGGATATGGTGCCCTGATGTGCTGTATAGTTTTGTGTCATGGGTTATATTATTTGAATTTACAAGCTTGTTAATTACACGCATTTGTGTGGGGACCACCTTAATTACGAACCGCGTAATTCTAGTTCCCCGATAGTTTTCTCCTTCATATACCAGACGGTGCGATTCTTTAAAATATTAAACTTATCAGTCTGGGAATATTATTGTATAAAAACGGATTAAAATATGCACACAGAAAAACACGTAATATATACTACAAAATAGTGTTATATCACGTCCTTTGTTTCATTTTAAATGGCGAGCCTTGATTAAATAGAGAACTAAATGAAATGACATATTAATTATGGGAGGCCCTACATTTCAAAACTGTCATTTGCAAATTTTATGAAACAAGTGACCGTCGAGGGCGATATAACCCAGTTTCAATCACCTTCGGTGCAACTATATACAAGAAAGCCTACGTTATTCTTGCATAACAGGTTACAGTTTGGTACCGTGCAGCTCGCACTATCATATAAATCTTATTAAAACTTATGCTACGACGAGCGGTGTTAGGCCTTTTTAAGGAGTGGGGGATTTCAAGGGGGAAAACTTTGACGAAAATTGTCAAAAATGGGCCAAAAAGTACGCAAGATGCATAAAAATCTTAAATATCAGGACGACCAGCATCCCGCGGGTGGTGGGGGAGGGGAGGAGCAAGAGAGGAGCAAGACTTCTCACAGCGGGGGGCTTCCCTCCCTCCCCTTGGCAACGCCACTGGCTACGGGTCTGATGCAGAGGTGTGTGTCTTGATGCCATAGATGTAGAGGTCATGACATCCAACATTGCCCAATGAAAATCATTTCACAGCGGAGAAAGCCGTATGTATTTGCAAATCGGAACCTCTAAAATACATCAACCAAAATTGAATGACCGACCCCTAAAACCGCCTTTTCATCATGTCTGTGTTGTGAACATGTACATAAATATTGATCAAAGTAATTGTTTGAAATCAATGTGTCACAATAAACGACTTCAGTGAAGTTCAATCATTCTCGTCAATTATAATCCACGTACATATAGGGAAATCAACGGATGCTTGTAATCATGACTGTATATAAAAATAATGGTATCAATAAAAGTTATATCATCGCTAGCGATGAATATTATAAACAGTATTGGCTAAAGGTTCTTTATCCAAGAAAACGATTTTAATACCAAAAGGGTTAACACTATACCTTTTATTTTTCTTAACTTTGTGATGAGTCGATTGAGTCCCTGAATTAATTAATGAGAACGTCCCTAGGTCTATTTAAATAAGGTTATTTATAGAACTTTTTAAGGTTCTTTATGGAACCTTAACACTGCTTAGGGCTCTGCATATAGTGGCGGCGTGCGGCAACTTTTGTTGCGTTCCTGTTGCGTTTGTCACGACGAAAAACGCACACAAACATAGAACTGTCTTCATAGCTATAGGCCAATTTTCCATAGTGTTTTCCCTGCGATAAAAATTTGGAGATACGATGGTATCACAGTCTATAGGCCTAACAATAAAATAATATTCGTAATTTCGCGCGTACTTGTAGAGATATTATATGTCTAAATGATCAGCTGCCTTCATCAAGGCCTAAAGTACACGGTGCCCCATGCATCACTTTCAACCTCCTCGGGCGTATTCACACATGAGATCCAAAAGTAGACATTGCACTTTAAACTTCAGCATCCGCAATACTAACTCAATAACCCATCAAAAGTTCACAACCTTTAAAGAAGTAAACTGACGTCCGCAGATGAAACTGATATTTGTGACTAATAAAAATAAGATAATAAATGTCATGGCGGGAATAATTATCATTAAGTTAGATCACATGACTAACACTTGAATATCGACCAAAAATGCGCGCGCGTATGTAATGTTTATGAAGTGATAATTATATAGTAATGCAGACATACAGGGTTGTCAAAATTAATAGCATCTCGTTTTGAAACTTTGAGAATGGTTTAGGTAGATCGTTTGATCTTTGTTATACCCATAAACGTTTATACCAAGGAACGTTGATCTTGGCGTTCATAAGGCAACCCAGATATGTGATTATGTAAATGACATCCTGATGTTTTATCAACGAAATATTTGACATGGTCGATTTTTATATATTGCTTATTATATTATATATTACAAAGTCACAAGTGAACTGCTTGACTTCATTTTTATTCCTCTAAACTCTAATTTATCCAAACTATGCTCAAGTCAAGTTCCAAGTTCCATTGCTATAGGCTATATAAAGAGCCTCACACTTTTTTACCAAAAAGTTGTATAGCCTACATAGGGCTATCGTGTAAAATCGACGTAGACAACGTAAACATGGTAAAACGGGATCGCAGTTCCAAGTGCTATCAAGAGAGAGCAAACTTATCATTTTGAATTTATCGATTCCTCTATCGTACACGAGTGATAAAATCTTGACAAGTTATATTTGTCTTTAACAGCCAAACGGGGTCGAATAAAAATAGGACTATTTTGTATGCAAGTCATCGTCGCTTGCAAGGTGAAACGGGATGACTTCCTGGCGCTCCAAGCAAAACAGGATCGCAAGTAAAAAGCGTTCAATAACAAAATGCATTACCATTCTGAACAGGAATACAAAAATTATCGTATAGTCTGCAAATTATCCTGAATATAAATGTATTTGCATTGACGATTCCAGTATACATTGCGCGCTTTTCGTGACTTCAGGGGCAGATGCAGTGAATGATAAAGACCTCGTAACCAGTTCCGAAGAGGTATAAATGTCTGGATATCAAATTATTTACAGAAGGATCTCCACCAAAATGTTTCGTATTGACCCTTGGGGTTGAGTCTTTCTAAAGGGGACTGGGTTAACCCACTTTTTCATTACATTATTCTACGGGCCTTCAAAAGCTTTAAAAGTTCAAATACACGTTCTTGGCTCTTATATACATCCGAAGGAGAATACGGACATGAACTTCACACGTGGGATACAGTGGGATCAAGGTCAGTCAATTCAACAGAGATGGAAATAGCCTGGGGAAAAATAGCATGAAATCGGACCATGCATAGTACATGTAGTATTCCAGGGGATTCCAGGATATTATTCATAGTATAAAAGTCGCGTTTTTAGACTAGAATACCGTAATAATTAGATTCACATCTGGAAGGGAGGAAACCGCATGTCATGTATATACATGTATAGGCCTGGAACTCCAGGTTTGGAACTATGGCAGTAGGCATATACATTGTAGATAACGGAATCATGACACAATTTTATTTCTTATGTAGGCCTATTTCCTCCCTCGGTCCGTGGATAACGACAGGCAACGTAGACTATTGAATAAACTCAACTGGTACGATATAACAATTGAAATGACAGACATGTTGGTTCTAAGGTTCTGACAGAGGGACAGGTCTCTAGTTCGATTCCACAAAAAACCTATCACTTGTTTTATTGTATGTATTATCATGCGAATTGCCCCGTGGTACCTTACGGAGGGTAAAATTTTATTTAAATGAGGACGAGTGACGTGAGTCTTCGATAGGGTCTATTCCAAATTTGCCCAGAGATGGAACCGAGACTGTGTCTGTGATAGGCCTATGCCTATATGCAAAAACTTGCTTCATAAACCTTGATCCTTTTGGAAACTCTACAAATTACGTTGTCAACAAAATATCAAATAGGTCAAATCGTTCCATAGGTATTAATGTTAGACTTTGCCTCTCATAAATGAGCACACAAAAAGCTCACAACAAAGTATTAAAAAAATCTACTAGAAATGGCACACATTCTAGAACATGCTTAATTAAATCATGAAAATCAATATTCAATCTCGAGAATATTATGTGTATTCTGCACTTTATTGTGACAGCACGAAAGTAGGTTTCTTTTGGAATATTTTATTTCTCAAATACATTAAATCAATATTCATTTTACGTGCTTCCACCAACTTCGTGACACCGAAGTAGCGGACTCCGACCGAGATCAAATTGGACTTGGCTCAAAGTATTGTTCTGAGTCATGAAGGGAAATGGGGCAAATGTTTAATTCAATTATCA
This sequence comes from Amphiura filiformis, assembly GCF_039555335.1. Taxonomy (NCBI): domain Eukaryota; kingdom Metazoa; phylum Echinodermata; class Ophiuroidea; order Amphilepidida; family Amphiuridae; genus Amphiura; species Amphiura filiformis. Next base: position 11,787,311 of record NC_092633.1, on the reverse strand, counting down.
CACTTTTCATCAACAACGAAAATCAAACATTTCTTTATAGATTGTGACAACAGCGAGTCTATGCAAAATCATAAGAAACACGCAATCCGGACCTTTTGATGAAGGTGCTGGCTTTTGTATATCTTTATACGTACGTTCCTCATTAATCCAACCACAAGAAATTTTGTCTATTGTTATAGCTTTCAACTTTGCCTGTAGGGAACAAGTATATACAAAAATGTATACCTGGCAAATATACTTCAAGTTCAACACTATATACGCGTTTAACTTTCACGGCTTTAATAGGCAGTATTATGGAAAATTACAACTATACTTGAGTTTTACCAGCATATGTCACGGAACAATTACTGCACAATATCATTATAGGAACTGTGAATACATACAATATTTGAGTTCTTGCTGAAATTCTCCGATGGCCTGTGTGAATTATAATATTATAGTAGAAATTTGGCTAAATTCAATTAAAGAACAATCAACATACTCATCAATAACTATTATGAAGTAAAGTTTTATTTGAAAGCTGTATAGCGAATTATGATAGCTTATGATCTTCGAGTAATCATGTTCATTATGACATTATCCCTTCGGTTAAAGGAAAATCCTAAAATCAATTACATTCAGTGGTGTCAATCATTAAAATAAAATTTCTAAAGGCATTATGTAAACGATCATAAATGATACACGTGACTTAATTAAGTAATCAAAAAGATTCATATATATTCAATGGGGCTGTCCCTTTTATTGTAAGCGCATGAGAGGATTCAGTTCAGATTTTTAAACATTCTAAAACATTTTGTTAGTCATAAAGTTATTATCAACTCATTAACGACCTCTGGGAGTAGGATGACATTTCAGCGTATATCCGCTTCACTGTTTGGGGGGAAAAGTTGAAACTTGTTACATGATTTTTTCAAATTGCATTAAGATATAAATATATATAGCCTATAGGCTCTACCATGCAGCATGTTTTTCTAATGTGTAGGTCTAGCGACAGGGTTTAGAAATGTCCACTTAAAAGTATTAAGATTTAACTTAATATTAAGGGATCTAAAATGAGCGTTTATTGCGTTTCGACAGTATTTTTTGTGGGACATGAGAGCACCTCGGACCTATCGAATTGCATTCTGAATACGAAGCATGTCTTTCTGATATCAAATAATTTTCATTTTTGAAAATCACAATATAATACAAATTTTATGACAAATTATAAAAATTTGATATTTTTCAAATTTTTGATATATAACAGTCCTCGAAGTAAATTATATAAATCTAATGATATATTCTTAAAGGAGGATTTCGTGATCCTAGCATCCTCTTTTTATGACATTTTCAGTAGATATCCACGAAAAAGCTTATTTCCAAAATTTCAGTTGATTCCGATTTTGCGTTTGCGAGTTATGCATGATTATGTGTATTACACTGCTCCATAGACAATGTGTTGTAATTTCGTTCTGGTGCACCAGAACGAAATTCAAATTTAACGATATTTTTGCTAAACGAATTAATCTGCAAGAAATATTTGGTACATAAACATTATGTAGCCAGAGGTATCCAGTGGTGTAAAAATCTCAATTTTTTTGGGAAAAGTGGGGGGATGAGGCTGTGGATCACGAAATGCCCCTTTAAAGTGTATGTAGCAGGGAGGAAAAGCCGACGGTCAATTGAAAATGTTGACCTTTCATATTGAAGATATGGATTTTTTCCAAAAACTCCAATTTTTTTGGTGTTTTGGGAAAAAAAAATCCATATCTTCAATACGAAAGGTCAAAATTTTCAACTGATCGTCGGCTTTTCATCCCACCTACATACACTTTAAGTATAAATCATCAGATTTATAAAGTTTACTTCAAGTACTGTTATTAGTGTTAAATATCAAAATATCAATTTTTAATGATTTGCCATAAAATGTGTATTAAATTGCGAATTTCAAAAATCAAAATTATTTGATATCAGAATGACATTCTTCGTATTCAGAATGCAATTCGATATGTCTGATGTGCTCTGATGTCCCAAAATAAATACTGTCCAAACGTTCATACCCCAGCCCTTAACTTTGACACCCGATTACAGTCACTCCGTCACATGTTTCTCTTTATGCCATATGTTGAAATTAAAATCAAGCAGAATGGAAATCGACGTTTGTTTTTGGAGTTTGTTACTTTTTAGACAGAATAAAACTTTTGCTGCCGTAATGTATACCCAATTTGGCAATAGGTATACCAACACCCAAATTAAAATCAATGTTAGCTTAAAACTAAGATTACAAAATAATTCACGTGATGCAATTTGTTTATCCAACTTTACTGTGATATTATAACGGACAATAAACGATATTAGGGATTTTGAACAATTGTGTTTTATGCATGGATTTCCCCCTTTTTTGCATCATATTTGACAAGCAAAGTAGACAAGTTAGGCCCTTCACAATTAATTCTTAGTTTCCTGTTTCAAGTTTGAAAATAAAGGACGAGGCGACTTTTAATTATTAATTGTTAATTATCTATTACTTTCTTTATTTTGAAAATGTGGTCGTGACTATTATCAACATCCATTTGGTCATTTTGACTAAGACTACGGATTTAATTATTTTACCTTTATAATTGATTTTTTACATTAATATTAGTAGGGGATCCTACAATGTTCTTGTTTTATATTCATAATCAAAGTTGAGATGATCAAAAACAGATATTAGCAAATAAAAGTAATTACAAAGTCAATTAAAAGATGAAAATACCTAAATAAAAATTAAATAATTAAATATTTTTCCATTCTTGATTTTGGACGCGCGAGGGAAACAGGAAACTAAGGATCAATTGTAATTGGCCTTAGGCAATAACCAGCAAACACAAAAACGTTTTAAAAACGTTTTAAATAAGTTATATTTTGGCTTTTGGTGTAGGTAAAAACGTTTTAATAACATTAAAATGTCGGGTTATATAAAGGTCATGATAACGTTTTAAAACGTTTTGTATGAAAACACACTACAACAATATTTTTAAATGTTTTCAAAAAATGTCATTGTAAACTATTTTTGCAAACATTTTTGCCAAATATTGTGTCAATACTTAAATAACATCATGTTAAAATATTTGAACCCAGCAAACACAGAAATGTTCTTATAATGTTTTATTCAAAACCTTTTAATAACATTTAAATGTCGGGTTATATAAAGATCATGAAAACGTTTTTAAAACGTTATTGAAAATATTTTGGGCAAACATTTTTCGCAAAATATTTTTTCAACCCCAAAATAACATCTTGTTTAGAATGTTTTGTATCAAGTTTTCAAGAATGTTTTTGGAATGTTATTAAAACGTTTTTATACCCTTTATATATTAACCCGCCATTTAAACATTTTCTATAAAACATTTTTGTTTGCTGAGCAGTAGATTATCAAAAATGTTTTTAAGGTTATGAAAACGTTTTATACTCTTAATATACCCTTTATATAACCCGACATTTAAACGTTTTCTGACAACCTTTTATAACCTTTTGCGAATGATGTCGAAAACGTTTTGTGTTTGCTGGGAACATAATTCTATAGTATATACACATGTCGCGTCGCTTGTACAAAGAAAAGAAAAAAGAAAAACAGAAAAAGGGGAAGGGGAAGGGGAAGGGGAAGGGAAAAGGAAAAGGAAAAGGAAAAGGAAGGGAGGGGAGGGGAGGGAAGGGAAGGAAAGGAAGGGGGGGGAGGAGAGGAGAGGAGAGGAGAGGAGAGGAGAGGAGAGGAGAGGAAAGCGACCTTTTGAGACCAGAGTGTTTTGTTTCAGTTTCAGACACCCTGTACAATTAGTAGATATTATGTGATCTACGCCTCCGCCACACCGTCGACACACCCTTTTTTCAATCCTGCATATTTTCGTGTTCTGACATCTGTTTAAACATTCCTATTATTATTTGCTCGCTTACGGTTTCACGACATATTAATATACGTATTCCTATCGTCGTACGTCAGCTCATTCCTGCAAGCTGCGGCTATATCATATAGAACTCAGCATCACATCTATCACATTAAAGTGCAATAAACTTTTGTACCCAGACGTAAACATTAACATAATACTGTCTGTATATACAATTTAAAAAACAAAACGCAACTAAGCACCTGAGACGAATATACCTATATTCGTCTCAGCTAAGCACAACACGTAATATTTCACACATGGAACTAGAGAGCCCATACTTTTAAAACTAAATAATAATTACGTTATTACGTACATTTATGTTTTCAATAGAGGGCATCTTTATGCTACAACATATTTAACACCTTTTGGGATATACCACTTCAAGTAGATGTTAAACATGTAGGAGCATTGATGGGCGAAGGAGGCCACACCACACACAGCAGCCATCGCTAATCAACTTCCTGGTCCAAAAGCGTATGGATAGACTGGCATTCAAGGAGCCCAGATCTCAAATCTTTATGGAACACGAAGATAACACTTTATAATATAGAACGTTCAACACCAAGTCAATAATAATAATATATTTTGGTTTATGGTGAATAGCAGTGTTTCATCATGTTCATGACAAAGGGAAAGAGAAAGGCACTCAAAGAAATCAGAACAAATGAAATACTTAGTAACAGAAATTGATAAGAAAACTGGGGAAAATAGGATAAAAGCCTGGATACGTTGCTTTCCAAAACATGTACATGCAATATCTTACCTCTTTGGATTTGCTGCTATACCTATGGAATAGGCGATTCAAATTTGAAGAAAAAAAATCAGCATTTTCGGAAGTTAATCTTTATTGATTTTGTTTCATTTTCTTCCTCATTGCTTTAATATTGTTGACATTGGTAACTTGGTAATTATTGAACGTTAATTTAGTACCCAGCGTTATCTTAGTACCCAGCGTTTAATATCTTCGTGCCCCATAAAGATTTGAGATCTTACTCCTTGAATGCCAATCTAGCCATACCCACTTGATCCAGGAAGTTGTTTAGCGATGGCTGCTGTGTGCGGTGTGGCCTTCGCCCACATTCAAACGGTCTTGAGTTTGCTTTAAACACAAAAGTACCCAATCAACCCAATCATGCTATCTTCCAAGTTTATTGATACTTTTTTGTGCGCAGTTTGCGCTTTCTTTAAAACAATTCTATAGGATAGTAGAAAGTATACAAAACATTATTGTAAACAAAAAGTTGAGGTTGTATACAGATATCATCCTCTTGTATAGCATGTTGTAGCCGACCGCAAGACTCCTCCAGCAGCGATCTAGCCATTGTTGTAATTTGTTGGTGGTGTTGTAACCCATGGTAACCGTCCCCTAGTAAGCCCAGAATAATGTTCCATGAAAGGAGTTCACTATAACAGTTATCATATTGGAACACTGTGCCAATATATGTGGTTCACTAAAACGTCCATGTCTTCTCTTAAATTTGGGATTAATAGACGTATAAATCAACTCATGAACCGAACTGAAATTAGGTCATGTTTTGATCCAACAATGCTTCAGCCCATGTAGACAGATCATATCACCTCTCAAGAATCCCGGTCGAGAATTCAACCCTTACGGGGTCAAAAGTACCCCTTGATTGGAGTTAGCGTGGTTAGGTCAGGTGCATATTTGACCCGGAGTTGGATACGTCATAATGCTACGTGCCATTTTGTCTTCCATCAGTGATGATCAGACAAAGACAAAGAGCTACAAAGGTCACGTTAGGGTCTGTGCAATAATTATACGTCAGGGGTAAATTCTCAATATGGTCTTCTGTCAAAATGGCTTTGTCTTCCGGCTTTTCAACGTTCCAAAATATCCTTCCCCCCTTTCGACGTTACCCTCTCCTTCTGTTTTTACACATGCCAGACTTTAGAAAACCTACATTGTAAAACCCAAAATTGTCAAATCATGTGAGCGAGCAGGACATTGTGCTCTGGGAGAAGGGGGTACTTTAACTTTAATTTTGGTAAGGGTGTGCGGCGTAAAGTGCCGAACTTTGAGAACTGAGAACTGATTCTTGGGCAAAATAGGAGCTTCTGAACTAAAAATCTACCAGCATATTTTGCTAACCATGTTCTATGTGATCTAAAATTGGGCCAAATTATAGGCTGTGGAGCTAAAGACATTCATTTTTGTTTGAACTAAGATGAATTGTTGGAGTTTCACCCAAAGTGAAGTTAAAGGACTGCCATTTTTAGGCCATAATATGGAAAAGATAAAAATCCCTTAACCCCCTGTTGACTTACTACAAATGCGTGGCCCCTCTGAATTTTGCCAAAAACAGTTGCCCCCTATTATACCACCCCTATAAACTTATGGAAGTACTTCCATTCGTTACTGGTTAGTACGTCAACTGATACATCCCACAACCGAAAAGAGGCCCACACGGAAGCTGGAGTTATCTTTCACGTGACATGACCGACATTCATCAGGGAAACCCGATCGGTATGATGCGCCCGGTGTCTCCGTCACTCGTCGTTTATCACGTGCAGACATTTAATTGCAAGACTAGATTATTCCATCCATTGACACAATATTCCACTGTCTATGATTATTATTACTCTGATGAAAATGGGAACGAAAATGGTTAGCAACTAGTTTAAATGGTTGCGATTTGGAGGTTCACAGCATCTTACGAATGGTTGAGCTTTGGCAAAAATTGCATTGACCATTTCATTATAGCGAGTGTGTATAGAAGAATCCAAATATCACAGATATACTTTTGTAGGTCCTATGGTTCTTGAGTTATAAAGAAGGCTAAAACAACACCACTTTTGTAAAACGTACATTAACTCATTAACAACAATATAAATTAAGCAAGTTTTTTCAGTATATTTGTAGAATGGACTTTTGCATAACATCAAACTTGTGTTATTTTTCAATAATATATTGATTTAGAAAATGAAAATCGAAAATGTTGCTGTATGAACTCGAACCTTTTAAAAAACGTGCCTGTTAACAACATCATACATCATCACAATGTAGGACCAGCAAATGAGGTGAAACCGTGGCGAAAGTAAATGAGATGAAACTAATCACAGAATCAAGATAGAACTAGACATTGCTGTGGTCACAGACCACTCACATAGCCGTTTATGCGACCTTTAACTCTCGAGCTAGATATTGACTATGGATGCAATGTGTATGTTATTTGTGCATGGCAAAAGATGCGTGAAGACCCATGAAGACATATCAGTCCAATTACAATGACTGATATCTTCATGGGTTAAGTACTGGTAAATACATGATGGAAGTATAAAAGTTTGAAAGAGCAATAACTGGATGGAATTTAGAGATGATTGAACCCAAGACCTCCGCTTGCAGTTGGAAGAGTTTGTAATTGTACCGTATATGCAGAAAGGTCGGAAGAAAGGGTAGCTTACTTACTGTCAATAATACGAAGAAAATGCATGACAGGTATAAGATATGAAATACAAGTGAGTATTTGAAGTGTCAAAAACCTTTGATCCTCACGTGACCTTCCAGCAATATGGCGCCATATTTGTCTGTATGTTCGTATTCGTGTCATCATGTGAAAAAATATCAATCTGCACTTATCAAACACAACGGTACTTGAATCCCGGCACGAATTATTGATTTTTATAAGTAGGTAAAGAAAATCACCCAATATTGACTAAGGTGTCAGAGTAAAGCACCAATGAACCACAATTTATGGACGTCTGACTTTAGGTCACAGGTTGCAGTGGCCGAGATTCCAGGGAAGTCGTGTGGGCCTGCAGTTTAAGATTCGCGGCTGGTTTTTTTTACATGTAGGTAATTGTCATATCTACACTGTATACTCGATTATTTATCTATAAATCGTGGTTTGCTGCACCTCTATCAATATTTTTAATAGAAGCTAATTCTATCATGCAAACGAGTTATAAAGCAGAATTAGACACTACCATATTTAGCTAGATTTCACCCGAGCTCGGCACTTTAGATGTAAAAAAAGTCACATACAATACTTGGAAGTTTACACCAAATAAATTGAACGGTTACATAACGAAATGCTACACTATGGAAAGCCAATTGTGCATTGCTATTTAACCCAACATAGAATTCGAGCCAAGCTCTGCTCTGCCTGCAGATATTAGCGCCCTCAAGCAAGGTCACTACATCATTTTAATAACAATATGCTATTTAAATAACAATTAGACACATGTTAATGACCAATTGTCACATCCTGATGTAATGATCCTTGGCTGTGCCTATATATAATTACAATGTTCAATAGTATAGGACACTGTCTCTGTGTGGTAAATTCGGGCTCTGGTCGGTAGCCCGAAAATACAAATTGGACGAAACGTCCGAATTTGCAATGAAGGGTATACACAAATATTGTAGTCTTAGATTTATGGCCCTCTATAATTACGCAAAAAAAAATAAACTACCCATTTGATAGGATTGTCAGGGTCCAAGAATATAAACTTAGTGAAAATGAACAGTGCGTCACATCATTCAAGCTGCGGAATAAAAAAATATTAAAATGAGTATAGGGATTCTATTAAAAACAATGGATGGATAGGACGAAAATAGAGCGTAACCTTAAATTTGGTTGGTTTTGCACCGCTGCATGCTGCCTGAGCACTCTGCATCTACACTAAAAAATAACATAACAATACCTTTATTTATTTTTAGCCATCCAATGTTTTCATTGTGGAATTGGTAACCCGGTTTCTAAATGACCGGTTGACCCCCGTTTCAGACTTGAAAGAATCTGATGACGTCACGCGTCAGGGGCTTACGCTATACTCTCAGTTGGATTCGTTCAGAAAATGCTTGACATTTGAGTTGAACTTCACATGTGCAATGCACGCGAGGGCTCCATTTCCATAATACGGCCCAATACCACGCAAGCTAGAGGCTGTAAGACACGTTATAATGCTGCCACTGATGTGTCTGCGTAATCAGGTCAATAAAAGCGTATTTATGAGGGATGTATAATTTTGTTTACGTGCAATTATCTCAAGGATATAACATAGTTAAATCGATGTAGAACCGGTTTCCACTATTCAAACACAGCCGTGATTCAAGCAAACAGAAAATCAATTTACTCTATAAATACTCTACAAATAAAAAACAAACACACACTTCACGAGAAATTGTTCGTTCAGTGTATGTGAAGTAATTGCTTATTTTTCCTTCGGCATGTAATGTCTGTGATTCCCTCCCTCCGTCATATTCCATTTACCAAGAACAAAATGGCTACTCCCGATCCCGCCAATTAACCCACCATGCATGGAATGTCGATTCTTGCAGATATGATCGTGCATGCATGATGTATATTTCCCATGCAGATACGAATATATTTTTGTATAATACTGTCATGTCAGTATGGCGTATTAGATACATGTTGTTTTGTTCAGGTTTTGTTCCCCCGGAATTGTACCCTAAAACAAAAGCATATGATATGATATTTGTTGTACAGTAGGCCTATACATATATGCTTTTAAAACAGGTTATTTACCCATCTTATAAAATGCTGCATCAAACTTTCTCAAATTTACAAATTGAATGTCTTTTGTATATATATATAAATATGAAAAATATATGAATGCAACATTTTTAATAGATAGGCAAAGCATATTAGATTAATATAAACATCTCAAAAAAAGTAACTAACCCCCCTTAAATAATAGCCATTATTAAAAAAACGGGCTATTGTATTGCAAATCTGTAAAATGCGTTGGAAGTAAGAATTTATTTCTGCGCATTTTGACACCTCATTTGATACGATAGCCCAGAAAACAATGAACACCGGTCAATTTAATGTAGTGAGGTCCAGATTTGAAAGTTGCACTTACAACAATACAAAAACACTCAGATATCATTACACAGATCTCATTCCATTTAATATACTGAATACAAATCAATAGAATTTACTCAACTTTCAAATCTTGGGTTACATTGATTTAAATGTACGATGTGACGTCAATATTTACTCAATTGCTACAAATGAGGTGTCAAAATGTGCAGAAATAAATTCTGCTTCCAACGCATTTGACAGATTTGTAATACAATCGCCCGGTTTTGAATAATGGCCATTATTTAATGGGGGTTAGTTAATTTTTTGAGATGTTTACATTAGCTATTAACAGTAAACCAGGAAAGTTGTTGAGTCTCGACTTTCCAAGTATAACTAACCACCTGTAAATGGTAAATTGAACAACCGGTATTTATACTTGGCCTGGGGCTATAGGATTGGGGTTGTGGTTCTGGAAGGTCAAGTACACACGTTGCTGCCGTTTATTATTGTTTAGTTTTTGACCAAAAATCAGCCTTCTTACAAAATGTACAAGATCAAGTACATTGTACAGTCGTACAATTGCACACAAATTCAAGAAATCAACAGTGCGCCAGTTCAGCATTAATAATTTTCTTAATTGCATCAAGGCTCCACAAGATACGGTTATTTTACATGCTAAAATATAAATGGTGTCGTAGTCGAGTTCAATTTCAAGTTCTTCAGTATTTCAATTTTATGTTGCTAGATCTTTGGAACCAAATTCAACCTACTGCAATGGCAGCTTGTTCGGACGACTTTCGTTTGTTCGACAACACTAACCCTATAAATAATCTCTTCTTCGTTGTTAAATCAACTTAAATGCGTGTCGAACAAGTACAATGTAGAACAACTGAACAAGCGGAGGAAACCTGATTGTTCGACCTGTAAAATTCACAAGATCAGTGCAGACATCTAAACTGATACTATTGTCGGCATATATTAGATATGCCTTTATATGCGTAAGTCAATACCTTACATCATTACGTTTGTGTAAGCAATACCATAGATTGGAATACTAATCATGGATACAGTTAGACTTTATCAATGAATATCTCATAAGTCATGTTTGTTAACATAAAAACCATCATGTTTTCGTTGTAAACATGGTTTCGAACATTGCACTGTTCTTCTTCACATCAAAAATGATCAAAACATGGTAAAGAAAGTACACTTTAAGTATATTAAAAACAACGTTACTAATAACAACACCCGGGGTAACAACATCTGTATACCAACAACATGTCATAGAATGCAAGCAAAATAACCATGACCGTGATGACAACTGTTAATGTTTAATATATTTTAAGAAACTTATAAAAAGCAGGTAAGTAAATAAGCAAAGTAAGAGAGTGACATACCAAATGATGCTGTAAACAAACAAATATTTATAAACAGAGTGAGTCAGCTAAAAGCGTCCAAGTATCGTCTTTTAGTTTAAATACGATCTATTAAATACTAGTACCTGCCGGGGTACCTATAAAAGTATAATAGTGCAAGCACGACTTTATGTCAAAACTTGGGTCACCATGCACCTGTGGATAATAATTTATCTTTTCTTAACAAGAACTACCTCGATTTCAATATAATCTTCTGAACATTGCATTAAGCTAGTATTGCAGAATGTATCTTTCAAAACTGAACTCCCGAGACTGAACTCAACAATGCTTTAGGTAATAACAAATTCAAATCAATCCAATGTGCTCAATTTATTATCTCCTATCTCATCCTCGGGTTGTTATCTTCTTCAGACGTTTAGAATCAAACAGTGTGTGTACTTGAGTTTGCGATAAGCGACAGCATAATCAAATCGAAGATTGTGTTATCATCTTCTACAATGGTTCAAATTTGACATTATTTTCTCGCCAAATCTAAACTAAAAATAAAGGGAGCTATTATATGGTGTACACTGTTCTTTATATTTTTCCTGGTCCCCATACCATGGGGAAAGTTTTCTGCAGTATAATAACAGTATAGCTGTATGAACCAACCCCAAAAGAGATATATGGTGGTTGGAGAATAAACACAGGCAATATAAAGCAATAGGTATTCCATTTTCTTAATTTCTGGTAGTTTACTACTCTGCAATCGACTCCAAGTGGAACCATTAAATAGCCATTCAGGCAAGTACAATAAATGGTCCGAATACTGTCCCACATAAACTGTTATATTATTACTTATACTTTCCCGACATACTGGATTCTTATTAAGGAGAAAACAATAATATTTATATAAGCCGGCCGGTACGACATTAATGTAATTAATAATTTAGCCTATATACCAGTCCGACGCGACGTTAGTTTACAGTGTTAGTGGCGTCACAGACATTCTATATTGGCTGTCGGGTTTGCGCATCCCTGTCCATTTCAACTGAAAACTACATATCCACAAGAGATTATCTTTATTTACCAGGGTGACTGGTGTGCATAATGTTTTTGTCTAACTGCAAATACAAAATTTAACCGACATGAAAACATGATTTTATCATTTTACCGATGAAATTTACGACAAAAAGGACGTCACACCCCCGGGAACACACCTCCAAACACACCCCTGCCATGCCTCTACTATATTCCCTACGTAGCCGGCTAAGGAAGCAGATACAATTTCATTAACTAAAGCGCAGTATTATTTCGTGTATGAACACGGCAGATTGCCAGTGCAGCAACAATAATTTATACTGCGGTAAAATTTGATGTGGATTAACTGAAACTGAAAGAGCATTATTAAAATATAGTACTTTACACTTAATATCATGAATGTTATTATTGAGAAGATGAAAAATGTCGTCGACTGGCGACTGTAGTGTTTATACAAATTATCCTGGAAATCGATTTCTCTAAAAAGGAATCTTATCAGGATTATATTGTGTGTATATTCCATGATATCTTACAAATCCATGCGTGTAAATAAATACAGTTATACTTACCAATGTACAAGGAATTATTCGCAATATATCTGTTAATGATCAAAAATATGTGAACCGGCACGGTGTGTAGTAGCTTCCTCTATGTTCCGTTTGTTTTGTTTACGTGCAGTATGTAGTAAAAAAGTATAATGAATACATGTACACAATCCGAATCACGTGCGCCGGGTGCTGCATATAATTACAATGGTTAAGAGAGAAAAAATCTGCAGACTGCAGACTCTTGTGTGTGAATACTTAAACTTTATCGAGTGTTCTTGACAGGTAAAACACTATAGAAACAGATATCTTCAGCTTAATTGACAGGTATATTTTCAGCCCAGGAAAGTGTCAATCTGGCCATCAGAATAATTGCAGAGATAGTGAATTTTGATTATAAGATATACAGCGATAAAAAGCAGTGAACAAGCTTAGCTGGCAGTGTTATTGTGAGTCAAATAGTCCCGGCCGGCATACGTTTAATGAATTATCCTGAATAGTATCGGTAACGTTATGACTGTATGCTAAGTAAAATTGTCTACATGCCTTTGGTCCGGGGGTCACACACACTTGTGAAGCATATAGCCCCTTTTTCTTCGGCAACGTGTTAATCGTGAGCTTTACCAGCAGCCTTTTTTTTATATATCCAAAACTAAAAGATAAGAGAAATAGCGCCAAACAACGTGCCTTTTTAAAGTCAGTGTGTGCATTTTATATATCTCCTATAGATATAAAAAAAAAACTATATCTAGATATAAAATAGAGAGTACAGTAGCAGAGACAAGGTCAGGATCAGGCCATAGTATATTTCCATTGTCATGGTTTGATGATCACAATTGTACCAAAACTAAGTTAAGCATGCAACTGACTCAGTTGTTCAGTTACAATACGCTGAATAATTTCACATGCCTTTCAATTTATGAAAACATATCAGACAGATAAAACCTTAATAACGTAACGTGTCCGTGTCAAGTTCACTGCACTTCTTTTTAGGCCAATTACTGATTCATCCGTGGATATAAATGAAGTTTTGAGCAGCGCGTCTAGAACTTGAGCAGCGCGTCTAGAACTTGAGATTGCCGAGAACTTGAGTTTCGACCAGCGCAAACAAGATTTCCGCATCGCGCATCCAAATCGCCTTTGGATCTGAATCTGGGAACTGAATGCACCCAGGAGACAAGACTCCACACAAAATGTAGTGCCTTATCAACAGGAAGTAGAGTGGGGGAACTCATTAAGGAATTGTAGAGCCGCGAACTCTGTGGAGCTGGATTCTGATCATCGCATGAACCAGTCTTCGAACCACAAACGGGAAACCATGCAAAAGTACAACCGAAAGATTGTTTGCAAGTGCGACAATTCAAGTGTAAGAACAGAAGATCTGCCGGGAGAGAGTTGCCTAGTTTTCCACCTTGCTCAAAAATGGATCACTATGATGAGATATTCCATGCCTATATTGATCAGGATATACCCATCTGTGGTGAGCCGCCCATGCAGGTGAGCCACCTAACCTTCTGTTGAGTAAATGAGAGAACCCACCCAGCGCATGAAGAGCAACAAAGCTCCAAAAATTTGGATTGTGCGATTACCCCAGAACTAGTACTCCAAGGTGGCAGTGAAGCCGTCAACATACACATTCTGTGTTGAAGTATTTGCAACACATACTCCTCCTGATTTCAAAAAGGCTTTTGATTAAATCAACTAGGAGCGTCATGTTCTCAATTCTCCGACACTACTGTATTCCAGTGCTCTTGGTCAATGCTATTTAGGTGTACTTTACAACAATTCCGAGAGTGATGTTATAGTGGATGGCAACATCTCAGAACCGTTTCAAGTATCCATCGGGGAATGTTCTTGCATCATTCTTGTTCTTTGTACTACCCGATGAAGAATACAATAGAGGTTACCGACTGTGATGTAGTAACACATTGTCATCAGTCCAGTTCTGGATTTTGCTGACGACATTGCTTTGGTTGAATCTTCCATCTCACGAGTACATGCGCAAATGTTTAGATCAGCAGGAGTAGCAGAACATCTAGATATCATGATCAGCGAACCCAAAACCGAGTACATGAGAGTCAACTGCAACCCACAGCCACAGACACCACTTCAACATGTTCAAGTGTATAGAGAGCATATCAAGTATGTAACCAGCTTCAAATATCTGAGATCAATGGTGGGCTCTAGGACCAGCGACCTAACCAAGGGAAACTACTTGCTTGGATTGCTTTTTGGAAATTATAGCACATTGGGAGGAGTCCATCAATCTCCATCGCTTTTCAGTTTCAACACTACCTGCGTAACATATATGGCTATGAAGATCTAGCGTCTTGACTATGTGAGTCATCTGCTCCACAGTCGTATGAAATGATATGAATTGTAAGTTTTCACCGATTTTCCTATACTCACATATCTTGGAAATACATGTCTTCGAACGTAGGAATATCTCGAGGGCTTAGAGCCAAAGAACTCCTTTTAAAGGGTAATATAGGATTTACTCTACAATTAGACTGAACCTTAACATGGTCTCTGTTCCAGAGGTGACGTATATCAATACGGATTGGAGAACACAGTTGTTCATTTATTAAATTCTCTTACAAAACATTATCATGATTATGTAATGTTCAATTCTAGACCTGGACAATACCAACAGGTATCAAACAGTAACAAAGACATATATTTTTACCCATTTTAACATATATATAGATTTTCGTTTCTTTAAAACACTTTATTTGCATGTTATTTGAGAAAAAGGAATATAATTATAATCTCAGGCGTAATCCAAATAATGTTGATGTTCCTTTTCCCTCAAATAACTTTAAGAAACGCAGTCTTTCATACAGGGGTGCGCATCTATGGAACGATCTCTCAGCTGAAGCACAGTTGTGTGATAGACCTGCTGCGTTCAGGAGATTGCTTTACTGTAATTATGAATTGAACTTTGCCTAAATGTTTGCTTTTGGTTATTACTTTGTCAATTGTACTTGCTTTGTATGCTTAATTTATATCACTTTGTCATATATAGTTTTTATACTTGTTTTGTATTTCCATTTACTTTTAATATCCTTGATTAATGATGTAATGTAACATGTAAATTTATATAGCAACACGGCCCCAGGGAAGACCAGCTCAAGGGCTGATCTGGGCTTTTCCGTGTATAAATAAAATTGAAATGAAATGAAATTTGTGGTAATTTTTTATTCTATAAACTGTATATTTTGTGTGCAAATTGAGGGCGCTATTTACATAAATTTTAAATTTAATTTAGCCAAATAGTTTTTTGAAAATTTCTATGCTATTTGTTAATCTTTTTCTTATGGTTTTAAACCATTATACCAGCGTTTACCCCTTGTAAAGATGAAAAACGATTTAAGACAAATAGCGCCATCAGTGTTCACCTTTTCTTAAACATAACGTAGTTTTACAAGCCATCAAACAACCGTGAGAAACAATGATTTGGCTTGAATTTCTGAAGTTAATAAACAACTACCTGTAGTATATTGGGATACGCCCATCCCTACTAATTATATACGGACCTGATATCGCCCAGGACGTTGCCTTCGACCTTTTGATAATCACTGGACTCTATACCATTCTGGTAAGTCCCACCTTAAATACATAATATTGGCGACGAGAATCATTTTTATGGAACCTACAGCAAAGTTTCAGGTGACAGAACTGTTATAGCACCTACGGATAACTTGGCTAACGCACGACGGACATTTTGGGACTTTAAAACAGTGATTTACGACCGCGAACTTTTGACTCGCGAGCAGACGACACACGACGTAACTGCAGAATTTTGCACCGAAGAGATAAGCTTACCAATTGACGATCTACTCGACAATCGCGATGTCACGAAGGCCAATTTTTGAGGAGTTTAATGATCAGGATGGCGACATTGAATGTTATTTGGATAGATTATCACAATATTTTATCGCTATGGATATTGCTGACACGGAAGATAAGATGCCAAAAAGGAGAGCAATACTCCTGAGTAGCGTTGGAAATAATGTCTACAAAACCTTACGGGATGTCAGCTACCCAGATCCGCCTCATGGTAAGACCTACAAGGAATTAGCAGACCTGTTAAAGAAGCATTATAGACCACAACGTTCAGTAGTAGCAGAAAGATTTAGATACAGATCGTGTAAACAACAACCTGGTCAATCTATCAGTGATTATGCTACCAACTTGAAGAAGTTAATTGCTTCATGTGAATTTCAAGGTGATCAGTTGGAGCAGAATTTAAGAGATCAGTTCATTTGTGGTTTAAGATCTGAAGATACGATAGAGAAATTGTTGGGTCCCCAAGCAAAGGATTATAATTTTGCTCAAGCGGTAGACATGGCAATAGCTGAAGAAGAGGCAACGAAGAATGTTAAGGATATCAGCGGTAAAACGCCATCAACGGTAAACAAAATAGGACATGGACGAGGTAACAACAGAAGTTCTGGAAGTGGACGGGGGAGATTTAGACCCAAATTTGGTCAACGGAAGTCAACCAACACAGACGGCAGACCTAACGACAATGGGAAACGCAAGTGTTACAGGTGTGGCTTAAATAATCATTCCCCAAATGAATGCAAGTACAAGAACTTTACATGTTACAAATGTAATCGAGTAGGACATTTGAAATCAGAATGTCATGCAACGTCAAGCTACCATGCAAAACAAAACACAGTACGCTACGTAACAGAAGACGATGAACAATTTGAAGATTTTCGTGACACTACTTTCACCATTACGACTACAGACGATAGTGACGACAAACGAGACGATACGCATGATAACGACAAACAAGATAACGCACAAGACAGTGTAAATTACACATCGTCAAAACCAGTATTCCTACCAGTGGAAATTGAAGGAGTGAAATTACAGATGGAGTTGGACACGGGAGCAGGACCGTCAATGGTCAACATCAAGGATTATCTGAAGCATTTCAGTAATTTTCCATTGAAACCAGTGTCTCGTCCACTACATGCTTATGCCGGTACACCTTTGAACTTGGCAGGTGAGATCAATGTTGATGTAAAGTACCAAGATCAACACGCAGGATTACTTCGATTAGTTGTTGTAGATGCAGACAGCTATGCACCACCATTATTTGGTAGAGATTGGCTAGCGGAGATAATCTTAGACTGGCATAATTTGTTTCCACAACAAGGTCAATACAGTGTCAAGAGTTCATGCACGGTGCCTGAATTGAAGCAGAAATATAGTGAGGTATTTCAACCAGGATTGGGTACAGTGAAAGGTATGAAAGCAACACTTCATGTGAAGGAAAACGCAGTTCCAGTATTTCACAAAGCACGACCCGTACCGTACGCCCTACGTCCAGCAGTAGATAGAGAATTACAGAGAATGCAAGATGAAGGTATAATCGTTCCTGTAGATTTTAGTGAATGGGCGACACCCCTGGTTTGCATACCAAAGCAAGACGGAACGGTGAGATTATGTGGAGATTACAAAGTTAGCGTCAACCAAGCGATACATACAGACGAATTTCCAATGCCGACGCCAGAAGAAGTATTCAGCAAGATGGCGGGAGGTGAGAAATTTACCAAAATTGACTTGAAATGTGCTTATCAACAGATGTTGTTAGATGACAAATCTCAAGAATTGGTGATAATATCCACATGGAAGGGATTATTCCGCTATACACGGTTACCATTTGGAATTTCCTCGAGTCCAGCCATTTGGCAACGATTCATGGATCAAGCTTTGGCAGGATTGGATTTCACATGTGCCATCATGGATGACATTTTAGTATCAGGAAGAAACGACGAAGAACATCTTCACAATCTGGAGAAAGTACTTCAACGACTGCAGAAGTATGGACTACGAGTAAAACCAGAGAAATGCAAGTTCATGGAACAGCAAGTGGAGTACATGGGTAGAAGAATCTCAGCTCAAGGAATTCAACCTACGGATCACAAGATCAAAGCTATCAAGGACGCACCACAACCGCAGAATGTTACGGAAGTGCGATCATTTCTAGGCATGGTGAATTTTCAAGCTCAGTTCGTACCTCATCTGTCTACGGTGATTCATCCACTGAATGAGCTGTTATGTGATAAACCATGGAACTGGACAGACGCTTGCACGACAGCTTTTGAGACAGTCAAGAACATATTGACATCTGAAAAGATACTGACGCACTACGACCCACGATTGCCGTTAGAGTTGGCAGCGGACGCTTCACCATACGGTGTTGGAGCGGTGATCATGCATGTTTACGAAGATGGATCACGACGACCTATCGCATATGCATCACGAAGTCTGGACAAGCATGAGAAGGGTTACGCTCAACTCGACAAAGAAGCCTTGGCAATTATGTTTGGACTCAAGAAGTTCAGAATGTACCTTTACGGAAGAAAGTTCACAATTCTGACTGACCACAAGCCTTTGGAACGAATACTAGGACCAAAGACCGGTATACCAACATTAGCTGCACAACGTCTGCAACGATGGGCTATTACGCTTTCAGCATTCACATATGACATCAAGTACATCCCAGCAAAGCAGAACACGCTAGCAGACGCATTGTCACGTCTACCATTACCAGTGATAGAGAAAGAAGAAGACGCAATCTTCAGAGTAGAAGACAAGATGTTGGAGAATTTACCAATAACGAGCAAGGAGATCCAGAACGCGACACAACGTGATCCAGTATTGTCAAGAGTACTAGAGTTTACTAGAACTGGATGGCCACAGGAAGTAGACGATTTACGTTTGAAACCCTACTTCAATCGCAAATATGAACTCTCAGTAGAACAAGATTGCATATTATGGGGCCTAAGAGTGATTGTTCCAGCAAGGTATCAACAAGATATACTGCAAGAGTTACACACAGCGCACCCAGGTATGGTTCGAATGAAGGAGATTGCACGCAGTTGGGTTTGGTGGCCAAACATGGACAACGAAATTGAAGAGACGGTCAAACTGTGTTCCAGTTGTCAACAAGTGAAAAACAAGCCAGCAACAGCACCTTTGATGCCCTGGATGTGGCCTGGAGCACCATGGCAACGAGTTCATATAGATTTCGCTGAGAAAGATGGACAAAATTTCCTAGTCATTACAGATGCATACTCAAAATGGCCAGAAGTTATACTAATGAAGAGTACGACAGCACAAGCGACAGTTAACGTGCTACGAGAATTATTCACGAGATATGGGTTACCACTTCAAATCGTAAGCGACAACGGTCCGCAATTCAGGAGCGAAGAATATCAAAACTTCCTGAAGAAACAAGGAGTAAAAAGTATAAGAGTATCACCATATCAACCCTCTAGCAACGGAGCTGCTGAACGAATGGTACAATCATTCAAGAAAGGTATCAGCGCAGCTACAGGGAATATACAACAAAGATTGGACAACTTCTTAATGACATACAGATCTACCAAACACGCAACAACAGGATGCAGTCCAGCGAAGCTGTTTATTGGACGAGAAATCCGAACACGACTATCGCTAGTTCGTCCAAATCTGCAAGAACGAGTCATCAGTAAACATGGTAAACAAGCAATGCAGAAAGACCATTATGACATGCACAGCAAATACAGAGAATTCTTTCCTGGTGAGGCAGTGCTAGTGAAAGATTGTAGAAAGGAGCAAACATGGTGGCCTGGTACCATTGCAGAGCGGTCAGCGCCTAAGTCGTACATTGTGACGCTTACGGATGGAAGAGTATGGAAACGACATGTAGATCACTTACGGAGAGGAGATGTGATGCCATCGCGACAGGCTACTCAAAGCAATTTGCTACCAGCTACAGAGAGTAATTTGCCACGAACGCCGTTTCAAAGATCAACTCCAAGAGAATGGACTCCAAGAGAAACGAGTCCAAATCTTCCGTCTCCAAGTGAAAGCACTAGTGACAAGACACCGGTAGATGTTCCAAGTCAAGCGATAGTATCTCGCGGAACTGTTCCGGAAGCAGCAGCTCAAAGAAATGCACGTCGAAGTCCATCACCAGTGCCACGTCGGTCGCAGAGGAATACACGGCCTCCGCGGAGACTAATTGAGGAGCTGTAACTAGGTCACAGAAGAACTATGTATTATACGTTACGTTTTAAAAGTTGAGTTAGCCAAGTTACGCGTTTCAAGAACATTGTTCTACAAGTTTGGAGTTGAAGTTATAAACTGTTTGTGTTACGTTACAAGTTATAAGAATTTATGAACTTTGCTGCATACAACGAAGTACCACAAATTACCACGGGACTAGCTAAGAAAGGAGGAGTGTAGTATATTGGGATACGCCCATCCCTACTAATTATATACGGATCTGATATCGCCCAGGACGTTGCCTTCGACCTTTTGATAATCACTGGACTCTATACCATTCTGGTAAGTCCCACCTTAAATACATAATACTACCCAAAACTATTAAAACTAAAAACGTCAATTCCGGAAATAGCCAGTTCTGATTTGAAGCCCTGCGAAGGCAAAGTGCCTCAAAGATCACGATCAGCTCAGAATAGTAACTTTCGAGGCTTCGAGCACATAGAAGATAATGCACACATCTATGCAGTACAGTGTCCAGACTCCACAGGAGCTCATAGAGATCGGACACGGCCTTCCACGATCCGGGTTGTAAGACTAGCTGGACGAGAAGAACATTGAGAAAAAGGTTGTGGAATCAGCAGATCAAGAAATGTGATACGCTGGAAAGTTCATTCCGAAAAATGAGAACGATTGCCTCGGCATGTGTAAAGACGAGGAGCTTCATTATCATATCCGAAGGGGACAGCTCCGAAGGAAGTCGCACGGATTACCCACTGCTAATTCAAAAGACCAGTCAATTACATTAACTTCATTTCAAACATACACAATATTTACGTCTCGAGATACACTGCGAAGAGGCAAAATGTTAGCCATTATGTTCCAGGGACGTAGGCAGCCTCATTGCTCCTTCCGGATATGGATAAGCGAGATCGTGGAATGTTTTTTCTGCCTCTTCTCTCACCCACTCCGTTGATATTTTTCCTCTTCTCTTCCCCGTCTCCCTCCATTTTCCAATGCTTTCTGTTCTCTTTTTGCCCTTTTCCTCTTCATGTCTTTCCTCACTCATCTTCTTTCATATTAACTTACCGTTCCTTTCTTCATTGTTTGCCAAGGGTGGGGAACTCGTGCACCCTGGTCATGAGAAACATAATAGAGACACAAATGAGAACCTACCATTAATATCAAAAAATACATGCAGTATAAATAAGTCTGGTGATTTTTCTTGAATGTGGAGATAGTAACTGACTAGCTGGTCTAATGTTCTGGGACATAATTCCATTTGTTTGCGCCATCAAAGCAAATTCGTCGATGATTGGTGGATTTAGTTACCAGGAGACGAGTAACGAGTTGCAAGATTTGCATCCGTAAATCTTAAAAAGCGTCCTGGAACACATTGAGTCAGTTGATTGATTGGAAATGTATTGAGGAGCTAGATTGGTTTAAATGACTTGAAGATGACGATGCCGATTACGATACTTTCCGTGATGCGGCATTGCCGCTGCTGCCGCATAACAGAAAACATCATCTTTCTGTTGATTGAATCAAAGGCCTTCTTAAAGTCAATGAATGTTATGGTGAGTGGAAGTTGGTAACTTTGGAAAGCCTCCACGATTCTACGGAAGATATGAGTATAATCAGCACATATAGATTGAAATCACAGAAGTAGTGTTTCCACTCAGCATTTGATTTGATCTCTTCTTACCAGAGATGTCGTGGATGATATTCCATGTGGCGTTATAATTGCTATTCTCATTTACTACTCATTTGCATGTCTTCCACCTGTCTATGGATGAAGTTCGCCAGTTCTGTAACACTCGTTCAGCTGGTCAATACATTGAGCCTTCTCCACACTTCTTTGGCCTGGAGTTCTAACAAGTAGGCGTGTCTTCTTGACATCATCTCTTCCTAATCTCAGCTTGTCTTGTCTGTCACCCAGGTTCCAACAACCTTTTCTGCGACTTCTTCAGCTTTCTCGAACATTTTGTACCTTTTGGAAATTAGTGTGGAGTTGTTGTCACACTGAAGGACCTGGAATCTGTTTGAGAGTTCAGTCTGGAAATGGTTCTTTTAAGAACCATTTCCAGGAGCATGTTGCAGCTTCTTCCAGTTGAACTTGGGCCTCTTACAAGGTTTTTTCCTTTGGTAGATCGAAGACTCGTACAATGTCGTATGAAATCGTAATTCGTATGCTGTGTTTTCGGTGGTATCTGACCATATTCGGTTGTCACCTGACCATAATTCCTCAGAGATGATGTAATACCGCTAGTATGACATGATCAGGAACAGGGCGAAGATTTGGACATGTTATGCTGAGCAAATTTGGCTCAAAGCAGACGAAATTTGAAATGTAAGACTCTTCGGAGAGGGGGAAGGATCAAGAGAATACAATACGTCCACGGTCCATGTGAAATGGACTAACCATGATCCACGCCCCCACCCCGTGGAAGATTTAGTTAAAGTCGTTCGTATTAAGCGGGAGTATGGGTTTCAAATAAAAAGTTCGATAGCCATAAATTACCCGTCCAAGGCCCACAGAAGCCCGGGCACAGAAGTGATAAACCTGCAAAAACAACATGGATTACCCGTTCCAAGGCCCTCAATATTCATATCTAACCTACTCTGCACTGATTTATGCGTCTTGATTCTGGAAAATAATTAGTAAAAAACCTCATTTTGAATTTAGGTTTTTAAGCCACCAACAGGAAACAAATATGGCTATTACTACGAAGAATATTATATCAAAATGTCCACTATTATCACATGCTATTTCCAGTTGGACGCCCCATCCCTTTTTAAAGGAAGTTTTATTTGGAAGCAAATCGCCTAATGTGCTCCAGAAACACTGCATGTTGGCAATATAAACTGTGCATATGAGATATGGGTTCAAATGTAAAAAACGTTTTTAAAAAAAAGGCTTGAGTGAAAAGTGTTTAATAATTGTGTATGGCGGCTTCTTTCTTTCTTTCCACTCAAATCGCCATGACTAAAAATAGTACGTGTGTAAATTTTAAGTTCAAGTCGAGTGCAATCTCAAGCGTATGATTTCATATTTCCGTTGGGATTAATTTGAATATATTTTGGCCTTAATAGCATATTGGCAATATTCCAAATTTTGACTTAACGCTCGCTGCCTCTACAGTTATTCATCGTCTGAATTGATCTCTTGTGTTATTATTTTGTTATTTAAAAAATTTGTATAAAATCGCCAAGCCAAATTTTTTGATAAGGGGGAATTGTCACGCCATCTAAAGCACCCTGGGCCAGATTGTATTCATCCTTTTGTTTTGAAGAACTGTGCTACTCCAATTATTGCACCTGTAATGTATTGACATCTATTTTTAATCAGAGCATCAGTACTGGTTCACTTCCATCATATTTGGAGGAAAGCGAACATTTCAGCTGTGAAGGGAAGCAGAACAGATCCCGCAAATTACAAGCCAGTATCGTTGACTTCGGTCTGCTGTAAAATCCTTGAACATCATGTTATGTCACATCTCCAGAAATAGAGTTATTAAGCTCCAGGCTTACCAGTGCTTGGTTCGACCCCACCTCGACTACTGTTTGGGATCCTTTCACTGCCACCAACAAACCCAAGATTGAAATGGTCCAGCGGAGAGCAGCACGGTTCATTACTAACACCTATATAGCTGGGACAATACAACCTCTGTCACCGCCCGGCCCTTCTTCAACAACTTGGCCTATACCAACCCTGGAGGAAAGGAGATATATCCAATGCCTCACCAACTTCAAGATCATCAACAGCCAGACCTCTAGAAATAATCACCAGGAAACCAGAAATTACAACTATAGACGTTCAAAACCAACTACCTTCAGGTACCCTTCACTAGCATCAAAGGCTCACAAGCACTCTTTCTTCATCCAGACCAGTCATCATGATTGGAACGACCTTCCGCAGCACATCACCAACATTGCTGATTCTAAACAATTCACTGAAACCCTTAGATCCTTCAAAGGTCAATAATCTGCTCATCCACCTCTTCCAAGCTGAATGTTGTTCCGTTAGGAGCTGATCAGCATTTTACATCAAGATCAAGATCAAGAATTATTTGTTCTGATGCAAAAATAACCAATGTCTAGCCATATGCTATTGTGTCATCGCCCGATTATTCCGTTCATACGCCGCAATTGCTTTGCGGTGCGGTGCGTTGCCGCACTGCATCGTACTACAAAATTCTGCATTGCGGTATCACAATAAAGTTAAATACATTTGAACTTTTAAATGCGACGAGTTGCGTTGAGTTACAGCAAAAAGTAATCGATATATCGGCAACGCACCGTACCGCAAAGCAATTGCGGTGCATAGCCTGGGCTTGAAGAACTCTTTTTTTTTTGTTCTGCGCATATAAAATCCGAATTTTTGTCACTTTTTGATTTCAATACGCGGTACGCAGGCTTGGTTTTCAATATACGCATGCTATGAAGATTACTATGTTCTTTCAATACATAGGCCTATTCAAGTGCAAGCCTTACAATTGGTTTTTATAGAAACCAAAATTAACGGGAGATATTAATCATTTTCTAGACTACCCCGGTATTCAAAGATATATCGTCTGAATATCAAATAGCAGAAACACCACTCTACGCCATGCACAACTCAGCTAGCCCACCTAAAAAGGACAAGAGCGCGAGCGGTCACTTCTTATTGCAAGCATGTGGTCTAATCGTTCAGGAATTCTATAGAGATAGCGAGACACTGCTTATTTTATTATCCCCCTCAACAATATAGGATTTCTATTCTGTTTGGTCGTTAGCCCGGGTCGTTGCTAACAATAGGGTAGTTATCATTGATTAGGAGCGAATTGGAAAGGCGACTCTATTTTGTAACTGGCGATTAGTGGTGTGATAGCAGATACACGTGATTCGATACAGGGCGTGTTTCTATTGGTTAGTTTCCCGCCTGTACTAAAATCATTTATTATTTACCTGGTGATGACGCTGTGTGCTGCTGTAACAAGTCACGACGTAATCAGTACAACCTTGCTTTGTGCTTCCGCCATCTGGACAACCATGTCGCGGTGCCATGTTGTTCAGGTGGGTTAAATCCGTCTTTTAAAATCCCTTTTAACAGAGCTCTTGGACTTTATACGTAAAACTGTAGCAGTAAGATCAGGTGCTGGTTTTTTCTGGTTGGGCTATATAATAGTTATTTAGTTTCGAGGTCTCCTGCCAACAATCTGAATGGATATCCTGGGGTGAAGGACAGTAGTGATGCTTTTCGTTCGTCAGTAGAACTATGACAATGACCTATCAGACCAATAACGGGCTTATAGCCAGCAATCATGGCAATGGACCACACATCATTGCTGTATAGGCATGCATATGTGCCAAGCAGATGAGTCTAAAAAGACTGACACGCGATGAGCAGATGAGTACAGTTAAATGGTTGGGTACTTATGGCATCCAAGGAAATGGTCCATGTCTTCAGGGAGAAACTGCAGGGTTAATTGCTGGGCCCCTGAAAGAACAGCTTTAAGCTGATTCGGGCATACCCTGGGCATTGATACTCAAAGATAATAAATATCTAGTAATTGAGTGCTTCAAACGGTTCGCCGTTGACAATTCTTCCTCTCCAAAAATGTTCTTAAAGGTCGGAAAACCTGCAATTGTGTTCAATTACTTTACAGAATAAATTTGTAGAATTTCTTCTCACCTCATACACTGCTTAGTACGCGCAGATATGTGCGACTTCTCGTGGTTCGGAAGTCACGTAAAGCGGTTGGTTGATGGTCTGGTGTACAGGAACTGTAAAGTTAAAGTGCCAGAGTTCTTCGATGAGAAAAGGGGACCACTTCCGGTTCTAATAATATATGCAATCAATCCTAGAATTCGGGATCGTGTATAGGTAAACTGTGCACGTATCCCGTGCGACAATACTAAAATACCTATACCTAAATACAAAATTGAGGTACAGCAAGTAGGCCTATAATTATTATATAAAAAGAAAAAGTGTATAACTATAACTGTCAATATTCCGTCAGGATTAGCTCTGCCGACTTCAGGACAAAACTAGCTATATGTTATTAATATTGGGAGTTCTGTAGGCGCCCCTTGCCTACAGAATATCCTATTATGGACACTCGTGTCGCGTTGTCATGTTGTTTACAAGCCTTTAAAAGGTTCAATATATAGGTTGCCCTTGCCTATCCAAGGCATCATATAGTAGATTGCCCTTTATCAACTCAAGAGATGGTGGCTCTAAAAAGAATAGTTGTATGTGCTCCTTTCCTACGGAAGATGCAGTGGCTCTGAAAAGAGCCGTTCAACTCAAGTAAACTGAGTAGCCCTTTCTTCAGAAGATCAAGACTGCAATTAAACTGTGGTTTATTTACAGTATTTTCATGTCCTAATTTCTGGAGAAATTCACATTTCTGTGTCCATATGGGTCCAAGAACTACAGGAAGATTTTTTAAACGAAACATTAAGACCACTCATTTACTAATATTGTTCTTTATAACCTTTCACAGACCTCCCTGACACCAGACTAGCATGGAGACATGTCTTCAGAAAACATGTCTTAATTTAGCGTCTTTGTGCAAGTCACATATCATAACCACATATCTTGTGGTTAGTCATGACTTTATGCATAGTCATGTCTAGTCTATAGAGACATAGGAAATTGCGATAAGACACGACTCGAAGCATTAGTGACTTGTTAGAAGTCACTTATTCAATAATGTGTCTTTAATTAGGACATGAAGTAAGACATGTCCCATTCTGATCCTATAATTAAGACATGACTTAAAGCTAGCTACATACTTTGTTGAATGTTGATGTCTTGTAGCTAGTCATGTCTTGGATAGCTCAAAGTCCTGTCTTTCCACAAGCCATGTCTCCATGCAAGACATGACTTGCATAAGGACATGGCTAAAAAGTGGCTTCAAAGTCGCGTCTTAAAATAATGTCCTCAGGTAAGACACAATTTTTGCAGTGTACCGGTACTAAACGGTTCCAAAAAAGTAAGCCCCCCCCCCAGACATTTTAGTATAATCCAAAAACGGCTTGATCAATTTTCTTGTTTTAATTAAAGTTTGGAACATAGACAGATTAGTTATCCATCAAGTGAGCGGGTTTTATTGCTACTTTTTATCATCATCATTGCAAAATGCAGCCATTTATGAAATTTTCGGCCAAAAAAAAAAGTTGCATTTTTCTACATAGGCTTTTTATGCTTCAGTTTGTGTTTGACATTTTTTCCCCTTTAAGTGAGTAATTTAATCAAAAACAAGCATAGGCCCCCTAATTTAATTTAATTAAATTTAAGCTTTTCCTGACTTAGGTGTCACACATTCAAAAACAGTTTTTACGGTTCAATGAATAAATTAAAATTAAAATGAATGCTGCAGCTTATTAATGTCTTTCAATAATGAATAGGCCTTCCTTCATCTGAGATGGTTTCCAAGCATCGTTCTTCTCTGTTGTCAAGCTGGTTCCCCGCATGCTGCAGGATTTGCTGCAAAGTCCCGGTGTTGTCCCTCACTTGTCTTGATATTAACGGCCACCCACAGAAATGTTTTTGAACCATTCAAGGAATGATCAATGAAACAAGTGTATAGGGATCCAGCATAAAAGATCTAACCAGGAATCTGTTGCTGTTGGTTCATTGGTTAAATTAATCAATGAACACTAGATTATCATTGAAGTTACAGTTGTTCCTTCCTAATAAGTTTAATTAGAATGAAAACCTTGTTAAATTTACGCATTTTAATGCGGCATTCAAAAAGCCAATTTAGAAAAGTGCAACTTTTATGAATAAAATTTCATAAATGGCTATTACTCACTGAACCATAAAACATCTTTGAAATGTGTATAAATTAATTCATGAACATCTTAACTTAAGGGCTGGGGTATGAACGTTTGGACAGTATTTATTTTGGGTCATTAGAGCACATCAGACATATCGAATTGCATTCTGAATACGAAGAATGTCATTCTGATATCAAATAATTTTGATTTTTTGAAATTCGCAATTTAATACACATTTTATGGCAAATCATTGAAAATTGATATTTTTGATATTTAACAGTAGGCTACTTGAAGTAAACTTTATAAATCTGATGATTTATACTTGAAGTGTATGTAGGTGGGATGAAAAGCCGACGATCAATTGAAAATTTTGACCTTTCGTATTGAAGATATGGATTTTTTCCCAAAACACCAAACAAAATTAGGTCTTTTGGGAAAAAATCCATATCTTCAATATGAAAGGTCAAAATTTTCAATTGACTGTCGGCTTTTCCTCCGTGCTACATACACTTTAAGAATATATCATTAGATTTATATGATTTACTTCGAGGACTGTTATAGGCCTATATCAAAAATTTGAAAAATATCAAATTTTTATAATTTGTCATAAAATTTGTATTATATTGTGATTTTCAAAAAATGAAAATTATTTTATATCAGAAAGACATGCTTCGTATTCAGAATGCAATTCGATAGGTCTGAGGTGGTCTCATGTCCCACAAAAAATACTGTCGAAAAGCAATAAACGCTCATTTTGATGCATAACTAATCAGCATATGTTTTAAACTTTAAAACAAGAGAATTGATCAAGCCGTTTTTGGATTATAGGGGGCCTACCAAAAATTCTTAGGGGGGACTTATTTTTTTGGAACCGTTTAGCTAGGCCTACTAATAGACTAGGTCTATAAAGGACCCTACTCTTTTGCGCAATAGGCCTACTTGAAATACGTACCCAGCAAATAGGCCTGTTTTTACAGAAAACGATTTATTGACCGGTTAAATAACGTTTTTGAAAACTCGATATAGGCTTTATACAAAACATAATGTATAAAAGAGTTGACAAAATATTTTTGCCAAAATATGTTTGCCAAATATATTACACATGTAGGCCTACAATAGGCCTAATTTGACAACATTTTTATGTTGTAACTTGTAGGCCTGTTTTTTTTTGATATACCGTAGGTATTAAACCGTTTTAAAAACGTTTTCATGACCTCTAAAGCTTCAAAGTTCTATATAAATAACCCAACATTTAAATGTTATTTTTAATTAATATTAACGCCACGGTACCAGGACTCCAGGAGTAGGCCCCTACCGAAGATATCCATGTATACCATTTTATCACTTCCCCTGCTTTGTACAATATGCCTACTGTGCTTCTCATCATGCATGCATCAGCAATATGTTTTGGCGAGCATGCATCCCAGGGCATGCTTCTGACCCTATAATATTAAATTAAGCCCTATGGAAACTACAAGGGGAAACACAAAATGTACGTGCATCAGCCGGTCCCGCAACCGGTACACTGCACTGCACCGTAAAACGACGGTATAGTGCTACTCCACGGGTACATGCAGTTGACCCCAACGTGAACGTTTGATGTGATTTCAGATTTTCCACTTTCACTCCGTATTTTCTAGTATTTTTCTCTTTGCGTTCATTCTTAAAGAGGAACAAGCACATCTGGAATAATGAACTACATAATTGAGTTATGTGGCCCTGGGCATGTCAGTCCAGACACCACCTAAGTCCAGACATGTATACAAGTATACAGGAGTGTGATCTATAAGGACAAGGTCGCCTACCAACTGGCCAGTTGACCAGGCCAACGTTTGTTCCTCTTTAAACTTCTATACATGTAGGCCTATGCTACATGCTACCTATCTTGAAGTCAAAAAACGAAATACATAAAAAATACATTTATGATTTTAATAGGCCTACCTTCAAACGTACCGGGCTTGAAAGTTGTATATATCCGGGCGTCCCACGTGCAGATGTCTAACCAAGTGTGTTGTGTATAAGTGTGTGTGCAGTGCAGTGTATTTGCTATAAAATTATTTTAAAAAGAAATACCTCAAAAAAGGAAGTCTCCAATAGTCTGCTATGCTCCCTATGCTATCCTATTCCCAGATCCTATTATAATAGTTGTAGGCCTAGTAAATAACTTCAAGCACAATTAATTAAAAACAACAAGGGCATTTTTAGTGGAGGCTAGGACTATTGCATTCAAAATGATTGAAACAAATTAATGATTGAATGGATAAGTAGGCCTAGAGCCGGGTATTATATAGGCCTAGTCGCGGTCAGTGACCCTTTCGCGCTGGGTTTATATAATTTAAGAGAAAGCAAAAGAAATTCCGTGAGCTTTTTGTGATTAAAGTTATCTTCTCCTGTTCTTTGAGGTCTAAACTGACCTACTGATTTAAAAAAAATAGAAGAAAAAAAGTCGGTGTCAAAAAGCACCTTGCTCAGAGAAGAGTTAATAGGCCTAGGGGGTAATAGCTTAAGCCATAGGCCTAAAGCATAATGTAGGACTAAGATCTAACAGTATGAAATTAGTTAATTTTTAAAGCGTTCCCTAACTAACATTATTTCATCAGCATTTTGGGTATACCATAACAAAATTAAAATTTGACGGAAATCGTAAGCTACATAGCCTATGGCTTTAAAGCTATATGCAAACATGGTCAAATTTCAAACTTGCTCAGATCTTGTTATTAGGCCTATTCCACGCCAGAGTCTTGACTCTGATCCAGAGACTCTAACAGAAGAAGTATGGTTTGAGCTATCTATCTATAATCTTTGTAGAACCAAAAAACGTTCTTTAGCCAAGAAAATATAGGCCTAGTTATTTGTACCTATAGAACCTTTATAGCCTAAGGTTTGAAGAACCTTAAGGAACCATTAAGAAAGAACCCTCAAAGTGTTCTAGAAAAACTTCTTAGCCTAGAAAATGATTTTTTAGAACCAAAAAGGGTTGACACCCCTTTTCACTTTTTTTTAAAAACTTTGTGACGAGTCCCTGGTAAATGAAAGTTCCTATACTTCCTAGGCCCATAAGCCTACTGTATTTACAAGAAAAGCGCACGAACAATTTTTAATTTCAGAATATTTTAGCCTAAAATGACTGCGATTTGGTATTGACGGACCAAGTTGACGCGAGCAAAATAAGTATTGTGTAATTTTACCCTGTTTCCACCCAAAGACATAGTTCAGTTTTTGGGCTAAATAAGGAAGATGCCCGTAGCAATTATTGCTTTATTTTTATGTCTATTAAGTTATGATTACGATAGAAAAATTTAGGAAAGACGTTACAATTTATGATGTATTTAGTATAATATAGTGTCGGGAGGGGTGGGGGGGGGGGGGTGGGGGTGGGGGGATACCGGGATACCAACCACTCAGGTAATTTTGACCAAAGTTAAGGGGTGTGGTATGAACGTTTGGACAGTACTTATTGTGGGACATTAGAGCACATCAGACATATCGAATTGCATTCTGAATATGAAGAATGTCCTTCTGATATCAAATAATTTTGATTTTTGAAATTCGCAATGTAATACACATTTTATGGCAAATGATTAAAAATTGATATTTTTGATATTGATGATTTATACTTAAAGTGTTTGTAGGTGGGATGAAGAGCCGACGATCAATTGAAAATTTTGACCTTTCGTATTGAAGATATGGATTTTTTCCCCAAAACTCCAAAAAAAAGTAGGTCTTTTTGGGATAAAAATCCATATCTTCAATATGAAAGGTCAAAATTGAATTGATCGTCGGCTTTTCCTCCCAGCTACATACACTTTAAGAATATGTCATTAGATTTATAACATTTACTTCAAGGACTGTTATATATCAAAAGTGTGAAATATATCAAATTTCAATAATTTGTCATAAAATTTGTATTATATCGTGAATTTCAAAAAATGAAAATTATTTGATATCAGAAAGACATTCTTCGTATTCAGAATGCAATTCGATATGTCGGATGTGCTCTCATGTCCCACAAAAAATACTGTCGAAACGCTCAAAACGCTCATTCCAGATCCCTTAAA
This sequence comes from Amphiura filiformis, assembly GCF_039555335.1. NCBI lineage: Eukaryota > Metazoa > Echinodermata > Ophiuroidea > Amphilepidida > Amphiuridae > Amphiura > Amphiura filiformis. Next base: position 11,754,844 of record NC_092633.1, on the reverse strand, counting down.
CATAAAGACATGGAAATACACTGGGAAATACGAAAAGTGAATTTCAAACGATTAATAATTTACAATAATGTTGTAATTACCAGTTTTGGCTGACTCGTAGCATTGTCTAAAAATAATGTGTTGAGAAACTTGATAAGGAATTATGAAAATCTGTTTGCTTTATAATTAAAAAATAATAAAATAATAATAAATCATTTCTAAAACTTAGTTTTAGCTAATTCTGATCAATTTATTCGAGCAAATGGTATGGTAAGTTGATAATGAGCTAAAACTGAGAATCAAAGAATGTCGATCGATAGTTGAGCCTGCGGAGAACCAGGATGAAGTACCATTGTCAAGTAGAATCGATTTACATACAACACAATATCAAGTGTCAAACTCAAACTGACATATTTTCGCGGATTTTTTCAAAGATGCAGTAAAGCGCTCCACAGACTCCGAGTATTGTATGTACAATATTGTATGCAACATATCTACGTTATTTTATCTATTGCCATTCTATTTCCAGTAATGTTTAAGTTCTAACGAATGTTTGATGACGAAAAATCGATAATATGTTACATGTAATATCTAGTAGAAATATATTATCGATTTTACGTCATCAAACATTCGTTAGAACTTAAACATTACTGGAAATAGAATGGCAATAGATTAAACAACGTAGATATGTTGCATACAACGCACTGAATGGTCTATTGTTCTATTGTGTCCGATTTGAGCGCTGACATATTGGAAAATGTTGCCAATCAATATTCATGAGAGTGTACATTCAACGTCCAATTTTCGAAATTGGGTGACTTGTGCTTGGCAGGTGTAAAATACATCTGACTGGGCGTTTTAAATACGTAACGCATAAAGGCATTGACATCATCGAATGGCTGCCTATAGTGCTGTTAGCACTACATTTTGTCATTCCTTTTTCTTTTCTCTGTACTTATTCTTTCCTTGAAGTATCACTCCCTCTTCTTATCTCCCTTCCCTTCTCCATCCCCTCTTACTTTTTGTCCCCTCTCATTCCTATCATTTTTCTTACCTTACCTTTCTATTTATTTACTTCTATTTATTTATTTCTCTTCATTTCTTCCTAGCTCTTCCTCTTTCTCTCTTCCTCCAACCCCCTCTCGTTCTTCATATCCCCTCTTTCACCTCTTCCTCCCTCATCCCTTCCCAAGACCTCTCACAGAAGAGCTGTCCCCCCTTCAGTACGCCACTGTTTATGACATTCTCCTTCTTAAAATAAAATAAAATGTCAATTTGTGAAACAACTTTTATATAGGCCTATACCGGTATACTTATTATTTGTTACATGTATACGTATAGCTATTACCATTATACAGTACTATAGACATAAATGGCAGCCTTGAATGCTTGATGTATAATCATTCAGCAAGCGCATTCAATTTATTTAAATGAAGCACCTGAAGTCAGTGGGGTGATCACGAACTGTACTCAGCGGCTAATGTGTGCTTTTTGTGCTTACGGCTACTCAATCACATCCTTGTGTGTTATTATAACAAAAGGTACTTTTCGTTCCAGACGTCGCTTTCACGCGCCTTTCGTTTGATCACTTATTGACAGTAGCCTGCTAGGTAAAGCGTTAATACACTGTCGGGTCAGCTTACCGATTTAATGGCGGAAGCCCTTTGTCCCAAACAAAAGGTACCTTTCGATGAATAGCTTGTCAGATTTCAAATCGGCACAAGGTTTCAATGCGTTACGTAATCTATTTCTTCTCCATCTATTTAATAGCTCCATGGTTGCATACAATATTGTACGTACAATAAAAAGTCTGAATAGTGCTTTAGACACTGTACCGATCGTCATTTTCCTATGATGAATTCAATCATAACTACGGTACCATGACTACCACTACCAGGGGGGTGGCAAAGTAAATTTAGAGGAAAAGGAAATCAATTGCCGCAAAAACTGGACATTTTTGTAATTGTGGGGTTTTACTGCATGGGGGAGGGGAAAGAAAAATGAAAATAAATCCCCCCCCCCCCGTGGTGCCTCCACTAGACCTACACACAATACTTATTTTGTTTTATGAAAATAAATGCAATTGTGCTAAACGACCAATGTTGGTGTCAGAATTTATTCTTGTGGGTCAGAGGGGGCAGGGGAAACAGGACGGAATAGCATAAGACATGGGGTACAATGATTATACTCCTTTGTGCTATCACGTGTATTGTATTATATCGCGAATTTCAAAAAATTATTTGATATCAGAAGCTATCAGAAGGACATTCTTTGTATTCAGAATGCAATTCGATGTCTGATGTGCTCTCATGTCCCACAAAAAATACTGTCCAAACGCTCATACCAGAGCCCTTAATATTTTGTAAATCCAATATTTAATTTTCATGTTTTTTAAGGATTCGTGGTTGCGCAGCCTAGAAGAAGCTGATAATGGACTCAACTGCTATAATGGTAAGTTCCTTGAAACACAAAACGTTTTCAACATTATTCGCAAAAAGTTATATAGAAAAGGTTGCCAGAAAACATTTCAATGTCGGATTATATGAAGGGTATAAATCATTTTCATAACACTGATCCAAAAACATTTGTGAATAAACGTACTGCAAAAGAAAATCATTGTCGAAATATTTGGCAAAAAATGCCTTGTCAAAATATTTGTTGTCAAAATGCAGTAACATTTTGACCTGTTGTTCTAGTGTTTTAAAAACGTTTTCATGACCTTAATATAACCCGACATTTAATGTTTTTTAAAACGTTTTTACCAAACCCAAAATATGACACGTTTAAAATGTTTTGTGCATGTTTGCCGGGTTAGCCTACATCAAATGAGAATTTATATTTATATTATTGTTGTCGTTGTTGTTAATATATTCGTGGCAAATAAAGATCACTCAATTTTGTTATGAAATTCAACATTATAGAAAGACTTCACTGATACATGTATTGTTATTATTAAACAACACGCATTACACATACATACATCATGTACAAAAATACCACATACATTCTGTAAACTATGCTATAGTCCATTTTTGATATATAAACAAGTTAAGTATAGGCCTACATTATGTTAACATATCTTGGCATAATTATAAGGGCTCACTTATTGAACAATTCTGATTTTGGGATTTACCGGTTTATTAATCATAATTTTAAGGGATCAGTCGGTCATGTTATGTTTTACCTTATTATCATTGTTTATGAATTAACAATGTTAATGGTCACTAAAATGACCCAGGTCAAAATCAACTGCTTCCGAGTTCACGCATCAGCAAACACACAAACACACTGTTTATTAAATACAACAACTTATTTATTATTTATCAATTAGTGCAGTATGGCTGCCAATCAACTAACAATACAATACAGAATCATACAATAATTAAACTTAGCAATATTACACAGATGTCTTTTAACTACAATTACTTATCTAAGCCTGATGATCTTAATTAGCTGAAGATCTGGTGAGATTCCTTTGATGGTCTCAGTTCTTGATCCAAGATCCGGCAATGTCCGAGATCCTGTCTATCCAAGCTAAACCCCTGGTTTACCACAATCTCAGTCCAAAGTCCTGATGACTATAATTAATTTCACTATCCTATAGCTGCTATGCTATAGTCTTCTCCAAATGGTTTTCTGCTATGTTGACCGTAAACTCCTCTCTCGGAGATCTCTTGAGCAAACTTTCTGCTCCACTTGACAGAATATGTTAGTCCAGCAAAATACCACAGTTCGATGATAGAGATATTTCAGTCTGCCGCTTCTTTGAGTCGACAGCACAATCAAGCACTATTGGCTTTACTACCGCCAAACAACTATGTCACAACTGTCTACTTTTGTGTCCGAGTCTACCAGGAGTCTTAATGATATAATCCACTTCATCCACTTTTGACTCCACTACATATGGGCCTGAATATCTAGCTTGAAGTGGGTGCCCTGGTATTGGAAAAAGTACAAAAACATTTTTTTCTCCTGGCTTGAATTCTCTAGTTTTGGCCTTTTTGTCGTACAATTGCTTCATTTTGGCTTGGCCCTGCTTTAGGTTTTCTTTAGCAATTTCAGTTGCTCGTTTAAGCCTGTGCTTAAAGTTTGATACATAATCCAAGAGATTTATGTCTGATCTCTCATCAAGCCCCTTCTCTTAGTAACTTCAAGGGGCCACACACTGTATGTCCGAAAACCAGCTCAAATGGACTAAATCCTAGGGTTTCCTGAACACCCTCCCTGGCAGCAAACAATAACAGATGGACGCCTTCGTCCTTCTGAAATTCCAAACAAAAAGTTCTAATCATGTTTTTCAGGGTCTGATGAAATCTCTCTAGAGCACCTTGTGATTTTGGATGATATGCACTTGATGTGTATTGCTCTATGCCTAACTGATACATGATTTCTTGGAATAAACCAGAAGTGAAGTTTGACCCTTGGTCAGACTGTATGATTTGGGAAGTCCTACAAGTGTGAAGAACTTATTGCGCCTTTATGTTTCTTAAGGGTATGGCTTCAGGAAAGCGTGTTGATGCACACATAATTGTCAGGAGATACTGATTTCCTGATTTGGTTTTTGGTAGGGGCCCTACACAGTCTATAATGACCCTACTAAATGGTTCCTCAAAGGCCGGAATTGGTTTCAATGGTGCGGCAGGAATTTTCTGATTTGGTTTGCCCACCATCTGACATGTGTGACATGACCTGCAGTATTCCGACACATCTTTCCTAAGTGTAGGCCACCAAAAATATCTCAAAATTCTTTCATGAGTTTTCTTAACTCCTAAATGCCCTGCCATAGGGCTATCATGAGCTATGTTTAATACTTCATTGTGGTATACTATTGGTACCACAATTTGGTGCACCACCTTCCACTCTTCATCGGCAGGCACATCAGGTGGGCGCCACTTTCTCATAAGCACACCACCCTGTTTGTAAAAACAGATGGAAGTTCTGGGTCATTTTGTTGTTCCAGAACCAACTTGTCATGACTTAATGGGTCTTTAATAGTTTCCCCATTTTGCTCATGCTTAGAACCTGTATCATCTTTAGGGGTCTTTTTATGGCACAGAGAAGGAACTTTATATTCTTTCTCATTCAACTTTGACACAAATGTGTCTTCCAAATTGTAGCCTAAGTCCTCATTTGCTTCTAAGGCAGCCCTTTTACTCATTGCCCGTGTGACTGCACATGCAGGAAAAATCTCATCTTCCGGAGTATCATCTTCCTGCAAAGAGGGCTTATCTGTGACAATTGGGTCAGGAAAAACCTCCCCCCTGCTAAATCATTTCCTAACAACATGGAAACTCCTTTCGCTGGCAACTCCTGTCTAACTCCTATGGTCACAGGACCAGAAACCAAGTCACAGACCAAGTTAATTTTGTGGAGGGGTACATTAAGTACTTCAATTCCAATACCCTGGATTAATGCATTGCCTGCTTAACTATCCTCATTAAAGGGCAAGGTCTAACACAAAAGGTTCAAATTCTTCACAAACTGTCTTCATTACTTCCCTTTTGTGGGAATTCTTGTTCCTTGATTTGACTGACTACTATTGGCTCCTTGTTTGACCCAAGTGATACTGCACATCCTACAGTATTATTAGTAGATGGTTGCTGCCTTTGTGATCCTTTGTTTTTTAAGAAATATGGGTCATTGTATGTCCTGTTCTCTTACAGTAATTGCATTGGGTTTTAAGTCAGTCCCACTTTTTGGTTTGAACCCCCTGCATTTTGCTGTGAAGTAGACTGATTTTTCCCTTCTTGGGTACCACCCTGATTTGCTTTAGGTTGGTTAGGCATGTTTCCATAACTTCTGTTATGACTGAATTTACTTGAGTTTAACTTGTGAGTTAACCCATAGTCATCTGCGATTGTTGCTGCCTCATGAAGTGTTTTTATTTTGCTTGCACTCTCATCCAAATGAGTTTTAATGTCAGCATGGACACATCTTTTGAACTCTTCTATGAGAACTAACTCCCTAAGTTGGCCGAAATCATCTTTAATTTCTTTTGAGCCGAGCCACCTATCAAACATTTGCTCTTTATCTCTAGTAAATTCAACATGAGTTTGATCTGCTTGCTTTCTTGCCCCTCTAAATTTTTGTCTGTAGGCTTCAGGAACCACCTCGTAGGCCTTTAGGACTGCCTGTTTGACTTCATCTTCATAATCACTGCACCTTTGGTCCATTTATATTTCTCTTGATCCATTTCCATTTTCTTTTGATCCATTTCCATTTTCTTTTGATCCATTTCCATTTTCTTTTGATCCATTTTCATTTTCTTTTGATCCATTTCCATTTTCTTTTGATCCATTTCCATTTTCTTTTGATCCATTTCCATTTTCTTTTGATCCATTTCCATTTTCTTTTGTTCCATTTCCATTTTCTTCATTTCTAACTGAATTTCTAGCTCTGTCAATTTAACTGCCTAACGCAATGTTTAATCTGTTTGTGTCTTCCTGGAGCTTGAGGACTTTATAATGAATCATCAGCAAACAGAAGCCCATTTATTTTTGTGTCATTTGAGTTTGCTTCTTGGGTGATTCTGTTGTCCGTATATATCAACGCACATCTTTGACGTACTCCTGATGTCACTGGGAACCAGTTGTGTATATCCATTTCGTGTTCTCACGGCACAGAGACTGCTACTGTACAGAGCTCTGTCATTACCCAGGAGCTGTCCTTCAATTTCATATTCTTCCTATACTTCCCACAATTTGTTCGTATCAACTCTGTTTAATGCCCTTTCCTAGTCAATGAAGAGTAAGCGCAAGCTTTGATCTTGTTCAATGCTTCTGTCGCATACTGACGTAGAGCAAATATGGCATCTGTACATCCTCTGTTTTCCTAAAACCGAACTGTGTCTGGCTAAATTGGAAATCTCCTTTTGGTCTTAATCTTCTCTCTGGAATCTTGTCAAACATCTTTCCTGCATGGCTCAAAAGGGATATTCCCCTATACTTTCCACAGTCTCGCTTGCTACCCTTCCATTTCCATATCGGGACTACAATAGCTTTTTGCAATCTTTAGTTCAGATGCTCTTCTTTCGTCCAAGCTTTGTTAAATACTTATGTGAGTCAAGAGACACTTGTATGTGAGCCAAGGGACACTTGTCTCTCCACATGCTCTTTTTGCATATGCTATAATTCCATCTGTCCCAGTTGCCTTTCCCCTGTGGCTAGTTTTAACTGCATTTGTCACTTCTGATGGAAGAGTGTTTGCACCCATATACATGTTAAAATAAACAAAGTCAATTAGACCCAATTTAAATTGAGGAAGTTCTGGAGATTTCTAAGATCAGTTAGGAGGCAATACGATTAAAAACGGATTGTTTGAATATGACAGTTTTGCATTTATTAGGGATAAGTGTATAGCGGAGTCAGCGGATCTCAAACTATGTAATTCAGAAATTCGAAAGCTGGCCTTTTTAATGTAGTCATGCCAAAAAGACCTTTAAATAAAAATTCCTTTAAAAAGGAACAGGGCGAACAAATGAGGAAGTGTCAAGATAAAGGTGTAGTTATTTTATTGTTTGAACTGTTTCTATAATTCGCATCGATCATACTGAGTATGTTTTTACGTACCTCAAATGACACGGACTACGACGGTACTTAGCCTATGATTTTGCCTAGAGACTGTACTCAGTGTATGGACAGTGTAGCCTATTTGTCTGATCATTTTGGCTATTTAATTCTGACCATTGTGATTAAAACAGGCTTTCAGATTGGTGAGCTATTGTGTACCAAGTGATAAGACCGGGCACGTATAATAAAAATACACTGGATACTTCATGACAGCCTATTTACTGGCAAAGGGTGGGCCAAATAAATCTTAGTTGATTCTTGAACACAATTTAAGCAGGAACCTTGAGGCAGAATTTGAATACATATTATCCTGTAACGTTTACTTAGCCTAACAGTCAATGAACGTTCATTGTTAGCATAATAAGTAGCTTTGGGTATCCTATGTTTATGAAATAAAGTGTTTACAAACGAATAAGGAACAATAATACAGAACATTTATTGTTGATTAATGTAGCTATGGGTATACAATGTTTACAAAATAAGAGCGTTAATGTTTTGTACATGAAGTTAACGTCTTTGCTACATAGCTAGTTGTTAATACATCGAAAATGTGACTAGAGATTTACAATTTGATGACATTCAAAATAATTTAGTATTAAAGAATTTCAACAAATTACAGAACTTTCATTTGTTGACATACTAGCAATATTGTTAAGGGTATACTACACCCCTGCCCAATTTTGTGCCCATTTTTGCATTTTTCTCAAAAATTATAGCGCATTGGGGACAAGCAAGATATGTATATTATAGGGGCAATGACTACAACTACTGCACTGGAAATTTTATTTCAGCCCAGACAACAGTTGTGGAGTTACAGTCAAAAATGAGGGAAAACCAATATTTGATCAATAAATCAATAACTACTTGCTTTGAGTTGCTGAATTTTCAGTACAGTAGTTGTAGTCCTTGCCCTATAATATACATATCTTACTTGTTACCAATGTGCTACAATTTTGAGAAAAATGCAAAAATAGGCACAAATTGGACAGGGTGTAGTACCCCTTAACAATGTTGAAAATCATGTTCATAAGCGTAACATCCTCTATGTTCATAAACGTAAGTAATCCCATAACTGTTCAAATAACAGCCCTCACTTAACAGACATTAAGTCTCAATTGACAGGATCCATAAGCAGATAAGTGGTAAAGTAAATATATTTTCTCTTTATCGCCTGCCTAAGTTTCCCCATTTAAGGGATGGGGTATGAACGTTCGGACAGTATTTATTGTGAGATATTAGAGCACATCAGACATGTTGAATTGCATTCTGAATACGAAGAATTTCCTTTTGATATAAAATAATTTTGATTTTTTGAAATTCGCAAATGATGATTTTTACTTAAAGTGTATGTAGGTGGGATGAAAAAGTCGACGATCAATTGAAAATTTTGACCTTTCGTATTGAAGATATGGATCTTTTTCCCAAAACACAAAAAAATTAGGTAATTTTGGGAAAAAAGTCCATATTTTCAATATGAAAGGTCAAAATTTGTCAATTGATCGGCTTTTCATCGCAGCTACATACACTTTAAGAATATGTCATTAGATTTATAAAATTTACTTCGAAGACTGTTATATATCAAAAATATGAAAAATATCAAATTTTAATAATTTGTCATAAAATTTGTAGGCCTATTACATCGTGTTTTCAAAAAATGAAAATTATTTTATATCAGAAAGACATTCTTCGTATTAGGAATGCAATTCCATAATGTCTGATGTGCTCTCATGTCCCACAAAAAATACTATCGAAAACGCCCATTCCAAATCCCTTAAGTACTCTCTTTAATTTACTCAAGGTTGTGTTTGTATAAATGAATTCAGTTATATAAACACAGCCTCATGAAAAGGTCATGTTGACATAAATTAATTGACTGTGTGCTTAAAGTATCATTAAAAGCAGAACAACAAGCACATACAGGCAAGTATAAATTTGCCAGTATCAATAAAACTATAATGAAGCTATTAATGTAGCCCAACTGTACGTACAATCTGGCAATACCGCTAAATCTTAAAGCAATGAAAAATATCTGTTGCAATTTTCGGATTTGCATAAAAGTAATTCTAGTTCATCCAAGTTGTAAAACAATTATTTCTTTTAATACAAACACATTCCTTGGTAAGACAACTTTATAGCACTGTTTGAATATCAACATGAAGTAGTAATGACAAATTTAAATGTACACTATCGCCTCTGTAGTTTCCTGATTACATAGACAGCACGATTATTTAATTTTTATTCTGCAACGCTGTGAGGAAATAAGTATGCCAAAACCCATCGCAATAAGGACGAAAAATGCTTCGCATTTTTCGCCCAAAAAGAACACATTATCTTTAAAATTGCGGCAATAGACTAAGGAGGTTCAGATTTTTAGACGCTCTTCATATGGTATAAATGAATTGCAGATGATGAATTTTGTCGCACGTCTTTGAACCCGTTCCTTTCAATGGAGATTCCAAATTTCAGACCCTTACTCAAGAAGGGATCTGACATGGGCCAAATAGAGAATTCTGCGAGTGCGAGAATCATTATAATATGTGTGACGAATCATGCCTAGCATGTGATTCGCCTTACAAACCATTAGATTGATGTGGGGTTCCAATTCGAATTACTGGTGACTGATAACAATGCCAAGATCATTTTGATTATCAACATTGAGCAGACTGTGATTACCAAGTTTGTATTCATAGACAAAATAACACACTTTTTGGCATTAAAATCAATGTCCCAGCATATTCGTCAGCAACGGTGGAGATGGTCCTAAATATTTTTGCATCCGCATCAGCAAATAGTGCAATGCAGGTATCATGCGAAACCTTGGTTTGAAAGGGTTTTGATGGGTCTGGTCGCTGATCATGCTGATTGGATTCAGCAATTCTCTGAGTGTTCTTCCCATCTTGTATTAATCTCATCATCTCCATTGATTGAGTGGACTTATGATAGACGTTGTATCAAATGCATGGTTTCTCTGCTTGAAGGTCTTCACCGCCTTGAAGAATTCCTTGTACATGTTATAGTTCAATGTTCACACTTTTCAGCTACAATCCCGGTCATTATTGTTAGAACACTTTAACATGAGTATTTCAATTATGCCCCCATTCCCCCGATCAATGTTGGTAGTTTTGGTTTTATTTTGGCCATGCATCCTTAGAGACATCCAACATTGATTGGTGAAGGGGGAGGGCTGTAGTAGTGGGAAACGGGTTCAGATTTTACATCAAAGAAAGCTAAATTTCAGTATGTTATACTTAAAAGTATAACTAAATACGGGTTAAAACATCTTACATTTACACAAGTGTTCTAACTACTTCTGACCTGGATTGTAGATCTTCTCCAATTGTTGTCAGGATGAGTTTTTTGATTCTTTAACTGTTTTCATGCAGTCAGGACTTGCTTCTTTGTAATTCTCATAGTCTTATCATTAATATCAATATTTTATTTTAAGAATTGTTTTGTGATATCTTACCAAAAGCATCAGGAACTTTTAATTGAAATCCTTTAATAACAATATTTACTTGACCCGTGTGGTATATATTTTGCATGTTATTATAGTAAAAACCATCGGCCTACTTTTTGGTGTAAAGGCCTAACATCAATATAATGAGTAATCATCATTTTACTATTAACTCTGAACAAGCTAGCACGCAAAAGATGATGATGCGAATATATTGGACTTTATTTAATCTATACACCTTTAACTCTTTTCAAATTGCTAAACTAAAAGATAAAGGTCCCACAAACATGAAATTCTTGATTTGACAATTTTGGATCCAAAACTATTCTTACGAAACATTGGGCTAATGCAAGTTCCAAAACATTTCCTATGGTATAATTTCTCTATATCAAAAGTAATAAATACCGAGAACATTCCCCTCAACTTGAAGCAATTCGAAGCTGGGGAGAAGGGGGGAGGGGGGTAAATTCAAGGCGACCAACCTTAGCTGAGCCTCAGTGGCATTTGAGATTGGATTAAGCACTTCCTTTCTCTTGACCCAAAGGCTGACAGTAAAATTGTTAACTTGATTGTTGGGAGTGGCCTTCTTTTCCTTGTTCTTTATCTCCAAATCTGTTTCTCACTTCTCTTTCCATACAGGCTAGCATGCATATATAGGCTTTTTAGCCTGGCTTGAGCATTTTGTTTGAGCCTGGTCCCATCAGGACCCAAGCGTGTCTCCACACGGAGCGACCGTTGAAACAAACAAACAAATAAACAAACAAACTCTAAGCAAATAAGCGGTTGAGTCGGGGAAGGGCCGGGGTTTTTGCTTTTATTTAGTATAATCAAAATAACAAATACCGAGAACATTTCCCTTGAAGATTACAACTCAAAAAGTTGGGGGTAAAAATCAAGGCGTCCAACCTTAACTCGAAGCAAATAAGCGGTTGAGTTAGGGAAGGGCCGGTGTTTTTTATTTTCCTATCAAAATATCAAATACCGAGAACATTCCCCTTGAAGATAACAACTCAACTTGAAGCAATTTAAGCGGTTAAGTTGGGGGTAAAAATCAAGGCGTCCAACCTTAACTCGAAGCAAATAAGCGGTTGAGTTAGGGAAGGGCCGGTTTTTTTTTTATTTTCCTATCAAAATGTCAAATACCGAGAACATTCCCCTTGAAGATTACAACTCAACTTGAAGCAATTTAAGCGGTTAAGTTGGGGGTAAACATCAAGGCGACACCTTAACTCGAAGCAAATAAGCGGTTGAGTCGGGGAAGGGCCGGTGTTTTTCTTTCTTTCTTTTTTTTTGTTGCTATATATCAAAATAACAAATACCGAGAACATTTCCCTTGAAGATTACAACTCAACTTGAAGCAATTTAAGCGGTTAAGTTGAGGTTAAAAGTCAAGGCGTCCAACCTTAACTCGAAGCAAATAAGCGGTTGAGCTAGGGAAGGGCCGGTGTTTTTTGTTGTTGCTATATATCAAAACGACAAATACCGAGGACATTCCCCTTGAAGATTATACAAGATTAAAGAAGAATTTGCCCAGTGAGCATTATTCCGGCTCAATATGGTGGTATATATGCGATCGCAGCGCGCGATAATGATCAGTTTCATACTGTTTGAGTAAGTGTTGATTTGGGTCCATTTCGCGCGAAGCGCGCAAAAATATGGAATTTTACACTATTTTATACCCAAATCCCGCGCTTTTGTGTGTGGAACCTAGGAGTATTTTTTCCCTATCACAGAACATTTTTTTAGTCAAGCGGGTAAATTTTTTTCTCCAAAAACTCACATGCCCCCTCCCTGGAAATCTAATGATGCGCCCCTAACCACTGAGCCACTGTCATGAAGAATTCGGAGCAATTTGTTGAACGGGTTGAACCTATTCAAGCAGGTACTTTCTTGTAATATTTGCTGTTGTTTTAATGAGGATCTTTTGAAAGACCCGAGTATTGACCAAAGAAAAGAACAAGATTGTCACGGCAATTAGTTTAATGACTTCCTTGATTCTTGAAATATCTATGCTTTTTCATAATTATGGATTTTGGTTTCCAACCATGATAGCGGAGTCATGTCAGCTGTTTCATTATTTCTCTAAATGAATGGACACTAAAGATTTTTTTTTTTGAGAAGTATTGTTTTAAGGACTAGGTGGAATAGTGATGGTCAGTTGCTTTACACTCTTCTTAAAACCATCCTCCTAAGCACAATCTCCTATCTTCACCTGGGTCTCACTCTTGGTTTGGTGGCTGATACCGGGCTGTGCTTGTGCAGGGTGACGGTTCGCTATCTCTAAGGTTCGCTATCTCTAAGGTTCGCTATCTCTAAGGTTCGTTATCACTAATTACGAAAAAGGTTCGCTATACCTAAGGTTCGATATCACTAATTTTGAAAAAGGTTCGGTATTTCTAAGGTTCGATATCACTAATTTTAAATAAGGTTCGCTATCTCTAATTTTAAATAAGGTCCGCTATCACTAATTTATTGAAGGTTCGCTATCTCTAAGGTTCGCTATCACTAATTTAAAATAAGGTCCGCTATCTCTAATTTTAACAATCCCTGTATCCCTAAGGTTCGCTATCTCTAATTTTAAATAAGGTCCGCTATCTCTAAGGTTCGCTATCTCTAAGGTTCGCTATCTCTAAGGTTCGCTATCACTAATTTCAAATAAGGTTCGCTATCTCTAATTTTAAATAAGGTTCGCTATCTCTAATTTTAAATAAGGTTCGCTATCTCTAATTTCAAATAAGGTTCGCTATAGCGGCCCTTGTTTAAAATTAGAGATAGCGGACCTTATTTGAAATTAGAGATAGCGGACCTTATTTAAAATTAGAGATAGTGGACCTTATTTAAGATTAGTGATAACGAACCTTAGGTATAGCGAACCTTAATCGAAATTAGTGATAACGAACCTTAGAGGTAGCGAACCTTAATTAATTAGGGATAGCGAACCTGAAACAAAATTAGTGATAGCGAACCTTAGGTATAGCGGACCTTTATTGGAATTAGTGATAACGAACCTTAGAGATAGCGAACCTTCACTAGTGATAGCGGACCTTATTCAAAATTAGTGATAGCGAACCTTATTTTAAATTAGTGATAGCGAACCTTATTTATAATTAGTGATATCGAACCTTAGAACTAGCGAACCTTATTCTAAATTAGTGATATCGAACCTTAGAAGTAGCGGACCTTTTTTTTAGGTATAGCGAACCCTTTTCTCTATTAGAGATAGCGGGATTCTGATCTCCATAGACTTTACACGTTAGTGATAGCGAACCTTAGAGATAGCGAACCTTAGAGATAGCGGACCTTAGAGATAGCGGGATGTCACCTTCAAGCAGGCTGAATTGGATCCATTCTCACAATGTATCCACACCATTTTATCATTTGGTTTTCTTACTTTAATACTGACTTACTGTTATGGATTCTGTTTTGACGATAGTGATTTTTATGCCATATTTTTCACAGGCATTTTGTTGTGTGTTCCTGGAGCTTACTGACTTTATTATGAATGAGACATTGATCATCAGCAAATAGCAGCTCATTAAATTCAGTGTAATTTGGGTTTGCTTCTTGTGTGATTCTGTCCATCATCAAGAAAAAGAAAGGAGATAAACACGCAACCTTGACGTACTCCTGATGTCACTGGAAACCAGTTTGTATATCCATTTCGTGTTCTCACGGCACAGAGACTGCTACTGTACTGAACCATTGTCCAATTGTCCTTCAATTCCATGTTCTGCCAATACTTCCCACAATTCATCCATGTCAACCCGATCGAATGCCTTTTCCCTGATCTATGAAGACTAAGTACAAGTCTTGATTATGTTCAATGCTTCAGGCTTTGTTATTAAATACTCTCGTGAGCCAAGCTAAATGTCTCTCCATATGCTCTTAGGGACCGTTCATAAATACTTTGGTGGGGGGGCTGGGCACTTGGAAATTTTTGGAGTCAAACTTTTTTGACCCCCCTCCAGAGAACGTAAAACTTTTTTGACCCCCCCTCTATAGACATACAAAACTTTTTTGATCCCCCCCCCCCTTGTCCAAGCCAAGAGGTTATAAAACAGTCTGGGGAGGGGGGCTACTCCATTTGTGCAAACTCAGTCACAATTATAGGCCTACATGTTTGTTCATACATTTATTTACAGGTCTGTTTCCTAAAAACATGAAAGTTGAATGTGTTTTTCACATGTGACTTGTATGAAGTTTAATTTCAATTTATGCATTCTAATTTTTGGAAAATACATATGTTTCATTCTTATAACCAATAATTAAATAAATAACAGTAACACAAAAAAGGGAAATTGACAGTGGCGTAGCTAAGGCTTGTGGCACAAAGATTTTTATACTGTTAAGTCTTAAAAGACTTGTTTATCAGGGGCGTAGCCAGCTTTCTTTGTCAGGGGTGCAAAATATAAATTTGGGGGCAAAGACAAAAAAATGCTGGTTCCATCATTTTGACCCGGTATCAGTGGGATATACATACATATATCCTTTTCTTATAGCAAATTGTAGAATACTTGTAAAGTCTTTGAGATTCCGAAAAGGCTTTAATGGGATACTGGTAATGAGCGCGCGTAGCGCGCCAAAAAACGTATTTTAGACTATTTTGGGCCATAATCGGGGTAAAAATGGCTTTACTGGCATATATGCGCGCGTAGCGTGAAAATTTTTTGTATGCTCTTGTTCTTTTGGCATTTTCTAGTTTAAAACTTTTTGACCCCCCTCCTTTAGTAACCAAAACTTTTTGGTCCCCCCTTTGTGCATCTCAAAACTTTTTGTGGCCCCCCCACACTTTGCCCAGTCCCCCCACCTAAGTATTTATGAACGGTCCCTTATTGCATCTGCTGTGATTCCATATGTCCCAGCTGCATTGGCCCTGTGGCTATTTACCTAGGTGGGTTTACACCCACCTAGGTATTCTTTTTTAGTCCATTCCTTCCGCTGGCAACAGAGACTCAGAGAGGGTTAAAGTATGAAACCCAAGTTGATGTCATGGAAAATTGTTTTGCCTTTGTTTACTAGAGGCTGTTCCTCTGTGGTAATAGTGTGTGTTAGAACCTGTGAGGGTTAATATTGTGGGCAGTCTCCGTGGGACTTGCAAAGAAAGTTTAGTAAAACCATAAATAACTGATGGCACCTCTGGGATAGCTGCTATGAGGAAAGTGGAATTTGTTTTTGTAATTCTTTAACATGTCTAACATCTGATGTTTGTTTGCAGCAGCTATTATCATGATGATGCTCAAATTGTTGAGCCGATTCAAGTGATTTAATGCTTGTGGGTGACAGTTTGGAATTATGTGCTGTGGTCCAGCTTTCTGAAAATAAGGACAAAATAACTTGTTGCAAGTATTTGTTCTTTGCTGTAGCTACTTCAATAGCTTTTCAGTCAGTGCCCCAAACATTTGTAGATTGGTTTTTGATTTGGTTTCTAAAATTTAAAGATGTCTTTTCCAAAATTGCACATATTTGCTAACAAATCGCGGCTTTGCAGCAATTGCAGGCATACTTGTAGTATGTCTTTTTGAATTTGTACTCATTTTGTGGGACAGGGACAAATAGCATAATTTTGAGGTTTACTAAATACTTGCTAGCCCAGCCAGGGTACAATGACATGAACGATCTAGACCCAGGGTCTTTGATGTGAAAATAATGGCATATCCAGTGGAGTAGTTTTCACTTGGAAAATGTGTTTATACCCTCTATGTCACTGAATCATGAAAAAAAATAATAATACAAATTCATGTAGGCCTATACAAAATGTCCCAATTGAAAAATCGTGTACAGATAGGCCTAATACTGATATCAGAGACATGGCACACTAATTACCTAGGTGGGTTTACACAAACCTAGGTATTAGAATCAGTCGTGTTGTACTTCCGCTGGCAACAGAGACTCACCTATCATGGCCCAGTTCTTGAACCCCAATATATTTGTATATTCATTGAATAACCTTTGACAAATTTGGGTAACAAAAAAACTCATACTCTGTAACAAATTCAAAATGCTATGTCACTTGCACATATAATCATGGAAGTATACTATATAGTGAGCATGGTCAGAACAGAGATCAAAAGTAGAATCAGACTTGCAGCTGGAAGTTGATTCCCAATTGAGTAATAAAACCACCCCTTGCTGCAACCCAGTCACAACTCTAATTTCACTGACCTCCAAGCAGGTGATGTCAGCCACTTACTCCGATTTCACCATTCAGAAGTTCACTGGCGGTTGTCATGGTTGTTGTGGATATTATAATAATGTGCAGATGATGAGCATTGATCATGTTGATTACCTAGCTGGGGGATTTACAAACCCCCCCCCCCCACCGAGCTAGGTACTGTTTTGCTATTCGATCTTTCTTACCTATCTGGGGGGTTTACAACCCCCCGAGCTAGGTACTGTTTTGCTATCCAATCTTTCTTTTTTCTTCTTCTTTCTGACAATAACTTCAAATTGCTTCTCCTCCTACATGTAATTGAGGTCAAAGGTCATTAAGAGGGCATTTCCGGTATTTAACCAAATACCTTCAAACTGCTTCTTCTGTCACATATTATATATAGTACAATGATGTCATTTGCATGCATCGGCTATACCACACGCCTATAACTTGCATACAGAATTGGGGTCAAAGGTCATTGAGGGGGTAAAATCTTACAATTGTATTATCTGGATATCTGTAAGGGGTATGGGGCTCAAAGTCGGTGACGACAAATCTCATGACCAGGGAACGTTTTGCAGGGGTCAGGGCAAAGGTCATGCAGATGTGAAATTTTAGAAATGCATTTCCTGTACATCTGTAAGGAGTACGGCGCTCAAACTTGGTGACAACAAACTTAATGATCAGGGGAACATTTTGGGTCAAAGGTTATCTGGGGTTAAATCTTAGAATTCACTTTCTGGATACCTGCAAGGGGTATGGGGCTCAAATTCAGTGACAACAAATCTCATGATCAGGGGAACATTTTGCAGGGGTCAGGTCAAAGGTCGTATAGAGGTCAAATCTTAAAATGTCTTTTCTGGACATCTGTAAGGGGTACAGGACTCAAACTCGGTGACAACAAACTTGATGACCACGGAAACATTTTTGAACATTTTGCAGGGGTCAGGTCAAAGGTCATCTGGGGTCAAATTTTAAAATTGCATTTTCTGGACATCCGTAAGGAGAAAGGGACTCAAACTCGGCGACAACAAACAACATGACCAGGGAAAATTTTGGAAAATTTTGCAGGGTCAGATACCTCCACAACACCAACACGCCCCACCTAGGTTTGTGGTCTATGACCATCATTTGCCTCTAGTTTTAACTGCATTTGCCACTTCTGATGCAAGGATGTTTGGTACAGCCTGGTCTGGGTTGAAATGGGTTTGATGGGTCTGGTCGCTGATTAGATTCAGCAATTCTTGGAAGTGTTCTTCCCATTAATCTCATCATCTCCATTGAGTGAACTCCCGTCTTTATCATTTATGACAGATGTTGGATCAAATGGTTTCTCTGCTTGAAAGTCTTCACCGCCTTGAAGAATTCCTTGGATGAATGTTCACACTTTTCTGCTAGATCTTCTCCAAATTGTTGTCCGGATGAGTTTGTTGATTCTTTGACTGTTCTCTTGCTGCTTTGTAATTCTCAGTCTTCATCTGATTTAGATCGCATCCATTCTTTGTAACGTTTCTTCTTAATCTTTGCAGCTTCTTTCAACTCGTTCCACCACAATGTCCCATTCACTTGTCCTGGTCCTCTGCGTTTACATCGATATTCTTCCTTAAGGGAGTCCATCTCTTAGAGCTGATTTGAATTACTCCCATTCTTCCTCGATCTTTTCTTCTTTGTCTTCCAGGATCACTGATCTGTGGTCTGTGTCTATTTGGTACAGTTTTTGAGTCAACCACTCTATGTCCTTCTGATATTCTAGTCAAGATGAAGTATGTGAGGCTTGGTCATGGTTGTTTCCATCTGTACCATTGTATAAACTTGACTTTGTCTGTGCTGATAGGAAGTATTGGTCACAAACAATCCATGTTGTGCACACAGTTCTAGAAATATAGCTGGCCATTGTAGTTCCTCTCAGAGTGATGATCACTATCAATAATGGGTGGGCCAAGATGTGCTTCTCATCGAATTCTCTGGCCACCTAGATGCCTATTGAAGTCATCCATGATCATAACTATCATTATTTACAATAACATCATTGTATTGCATTTTGATGATTTATTATGATATCCATAATAATATTCTTGGCAATGTCTGAGCATAATCCTACTCAATGAGTGGCTCTCTTTTTGCTATCCACTCCTGTCATACCAAACAAATACATAGTTGTTATGAGTTTCAACCATCCAACTTCCTTTCCGCCTTGTGTCTGCCAGTCCCATATTAAATAGAAATATGATACCGCTCAATTGTCTCAACAATTTCTGGTGTCTTGTCACCAATTCCTCAGACATTTCAGGTTACCACAATATTTTGTACTTGGTTTCAGTCTCCGTGGTCTATATTCGTTTCCATGTCGTTTTGTGTTAACATTGGTAACATTAAGGTCGGTCATGTTACATTTCCTTTTGTTTCTCTGATCAATTGTTTTCTACTACAGACTTGCTAGGCCATTCGCACGAAGTTTCTGCTGGTTAGGCAGATGATCAGCAGCCATTTATCATCTTTACTAATGAGATGCCACTGATCTGGAAACATGTTGAACCATCCCGCGTGTCATGGTTTCATCCGTCCGTCAGGGAGAGTCCTCAACTCTTTTTGGTGTGTAACCAGGGCGTGTGGGCAGTAGCGTAGCCAGCAGGGGGGCAAGGGGGGCAGAGTGCCACCCCTGACAAAAAAAATGAAAGAAAAAAGTGCCCCTCTGGCTAAAAAGGAAGAGAAAATCTGGAGGGCAAAGGAAAAGAAAAAGGGCAAGGAGCCCCTTTTCCACCAAAATTCAACCAGATCATGGGCCAAAATAGTGTAAAATAAAAATTTTTGCGCGCTGCGCGCGCACATTGTCACAACGTAGCCCCTTTCATCCCAATCATGGGCGAAAATAGTGTCAAATACACAAATAGTGCGCGCTACGCGGGCACAACGTCCCAGTAAAGCCTTTTTGGAAGCTCCAAGACATGTCATGTACAGTCTCATACATACCGGCATGTATGATGCAACTGCAATTTATTTTTTGGCTGTGCCCTCGAAATTTTATTTTGCCACCCCTGACCAAGAAAGCTGGCTACGCCCCTGCGTGTGGGCCTGCGTACCATTCATTTGGGGCCCTTTTACTCCCAGACCCCTGCATGTGTGTGGAAAAGCCGCCCAGAACTACTGGACTGCTAAAATTAGCCATGATGTTATGCATCTTTAAATGTATCTGGCATGTGATTGGTCGCTCAGATCTCGTGATGATTTAAGTACACAACTATCTGTGGAATTTGCGGCGCTTTGTGTCGGCGCGAAAGTTAAACTCACACTTGGTGGCATGGAAGTATATAAATGTTTCGTACTTCATTAACGTCAATGCTTGGTGCTTGCGGTTATAGATTAGATTGATAACAAATATATAGATGGCGGCTGTGATTGACAGTGTGTCTTAGGGTAGAAGTTCCCTGGCAAAGTGCTGCTCAAAATTATGTACATAGTCGATTTTATACTCGGGGTTTCAGAATCAATAAACCGGTAGTCTGCGGTAGATCCCAAAATCAGAATTGTTCAATGAGTTAGCCCTCATTATAATTATGCCAAGACAATTAGGCCTATGTTGCATTCGATAACATACGTATGCTTTACTTTTACTGTCACTAATTATATAATAATAATAATAATAATAATAATAATAATAATAATAATAATAATAATAATAATAATAATAATAATAATAATAATACAATACTAATACTAATACTGATAATATTTATTCGAATTACTTGCAAAATACAAAAATTAACAACCTAGAATTATCCATAATACTTCAATGAACTAGGGAACCCAAAGGCACAGGCCCGATCTCATTGACTATTTTAAATCAAAGAACCAATCTTTGACACTTAAAAACATCTTCAAGCTTGATCAAATTCAGATCCACAAGATCCTTCAGGAAATTCTTTGTAGAACAAAGTATGTAGGATTTTCCTCTGGATTTTCTCCAATATAATGTCAATACGATTCCTTTGGAATGGAGCCCAGACGCAAGCATGCACAATAGAGAACATGCGGCAAAATGAGGGATTTGTACAACAAGCAACAGAAACAAAATAGGACCAAGGACAGAGCCTTGGGGAATACCAGAAGTTACTTAAAACCAATCAGAAACCGCACCTTTGATAATGATCCTCTGCCTTTACATGTATAAAATGTTTTGAAGTTGATTACGTTGATCTCTAATTCCCAAAGAATGAAGTTTATCAAGCAAAGGATTATGATTAATTTTATCAAATGCAGAACTAAAATCCAAGAAGATATCATCAACAAGAGAACACTTACGATCAAACCTTTTATATGACCCTTTTTTATGACCATTTATTGAATACTTGATTTGTGATAAGCATCTGTATAATTTCGAGTTCAACTAAGTGCGTTCATCATGATTAATAACATTTTATTTATTTACTTAAAGTTGGCCTCATCTTCCGACAGCTATTTCACACCACATTCAATTGTGGATATCTATCAATTCTTTTGTTCTCAAAAAAGTTGAGATATTTATTCCACTGGAAACCATAAATATGACTTCAGCAAAAAAAGATCACTAGGTCGTCCACCAATCAGATAGAAGGATCAAATTCAGAGGGATCTGGAAATGACCCCACAGGAAGCAGCGACACAAGCAGCTAGGGACAGAACTGAATGGAGGAGGCTTTACTTACGCAAGGCAAGGGGACACGTACAACGTCCTGTGCAGATCAGTCAGGTATTTAGTCAAGGAAACACCTGGCTAGGTAAGGGACTGGTCATTATTATTGCCAGTGGCAAGGGGTATATTTCTAATTTTTTTCGACAAAAAATGTTGCACCCCCCTTCGTTTC
Organism: Amphiura filiformis; assembly: GCF_039555335.1. Classification (NCBI taxonomy): domain Eukaryota; kingdom Metazoa; phylum Echinodermata; class Ophiuroidea; order Amphilepidida; family Amphiuridae; genus Amphiura; species Amphiura filiformis. The sequence continues at coordinate 11,732,851 of NC_092633.1, read as the reverse complement.
CGTTAAAAAATTCTGCTTCCCCCCTTATTTTTTTTAAATTTCTCCATTGAAAATTTCACTTTCCCCCTCTTTCCTTGCAAAAAAATTCGGATACTCCCTCTTGCTCACCAAAAACATTTGCATTCCCTCTAAAATCCCCCCATCACCCCCGGGCCATCACCCCTGGCGTAAATAATGACCGATCCCTAGGCCTATTGTTTATGTATAATAATTGTACACAGGCCTAGGCCTATAGCAACTTCGTCAAATCTGTATTACCGCGTTTATTTTTGGTTAAAGCCCTATTTGTACCGGTACATGTGCGATTTCCTTCAAATTTTAAATGTGTATACTCTACATTCAAAATGCTGAAATAATAGGCCTAGGCCTACTAGTAATAATTTTCATTTTCATAATTATGTATTCCATATCTGCATACATATAACATAGGCCTATTCATTATCGCGATTTTAGACTTCAACGTAGGCCTATAGGCCTATAGGCCTATAGGCCCCGGTATAGGCTGACGTTGAATAGGCCTATATGGGGGGGGGGAACATATTATAAGTCTCAGATCGCTCTTGAATCCCGAGGGACTTTGAAGCCAGCAAGGGTGGATGAATCGAGTTTAAGATGTTCTGGCCTTTTCAGTCTTCCCGGCCCCTCAAAATGCGGGCCCATTCCCCTGTCGTAAATAACGATCGCTCCCTACTAGATTCAATTCAACTTCTTAAATTTGGCCAAAGGCGGCGAAGTTTTTTAGATATTTTTTCAAAATTTTTATTTTGCATGCATACCGGTATAAAAATTAAGTCTAATAAAACCCTGAAAATATGTTACATTTTTTTCTGGGACGCTCTGTACAACATGCAATCGTGCGCAGACATTAAAGTGCGATGACCTTCATATACCAGAGAAACCGGAAGTGGTGCAATTACATCGGCGGCGAGGAAGTCAACAAGATGATATGATATGGCGCGGCTATTTAACTTTCCCGCGTATTAGGTAAGTCGCAAAATATGTCAGTTTGCCCAATCATAAAGTTCACTTGGGATTAAATCTGAAGATTTAAGAGGTAGGCAACTCCATATTTAATGTTGAGTCCATTCATAGGCAGTTTGTTGATGTTTCACGGTATGTTTCAATAGTCGGTGAAATGAAACAGGAAAGTCGCAGAATTCGGAAACCTTTACCTTGAAATATTTTGACAGCTCTCGTATTCTCTCGGTCGGGGTTGTTCCATCCAGTGCACTCAAAGCGTGAAGTGTGAGAGAATTGAATAGATGCGTGTTCATCACAACAGAAATTAACACAATAGAAATTAGCATCTCATGAATGCGCAACAAATCTTTCGAAATGAGAAAACCGTCACGACACAGGATTGGCTCCCGGGGGGGTCACTCGCATTGTGGCCTGTACACCATCCGCGATAATGAAAACGCGTAAAAAGGGTCGTTTTTCGTGGGTAGGCACGATACGCGCGTATCGCGTTTAGGGTATCAAAAACATGAAAAATTGGAAAAAAGGTAGCAAAATTGCAATTTCTAAATACCCGGAAATGAAATTTAGGGTATGAAATTTGATGTTTGGAATGAAATCCCTGTTTAGGGTGTCGCTTTTAGCCAAGGGTTAAATCCTTGTTTAGGGTGCTTTTCAAAAGTTGATTATCGCGGATGGTGTACAGGCCACAATGGGAGTGACCCCCGGGAACATTGTCCCTTCGTCCCCTTTGCACAAGCGCGATAGCAACCAGCTCGAGAAAGGAGAACTGCACATGCGCTGCACATGCGCACACTGGTTTTGGTCATGTTTTTTGAGGTGGGCACCCAAAACCCCAAAAAAGGTGGAGCTGTCACATTTTCCAAAAAAAATTATCTTCTTCATATATTTTTGCTAAAATCCATCATGAAGAAATGGTTTTGGTCTCATTTGGAAGATAAAGTATAAATCTAATGAAATAGTAACAAATACAGTTGAACAAATGTATTAATTAATTACAACCGCTTAATTAATGCACTATAATGGTCGCATGTCATGAACTGGGCATAAAAAGTGTTACACACACTAAAATGTCAAAAATCACACCGATTTGTATTCAACTGAACATAACTTTTTATTTTGTACATATATCATGTATAGGAAAGTATACATTTTTAGGAAGTCTACATTACAAGGATCTCATATGTGGCAAAAACAAAGTCAACTAGAAACCACAGTTGTGTTTGACCAAACACGAATATCTATGCCCGTGGCCCACACTCTCTCTAACACCCCACCAGACCATCACTCTCTTATACTCCACCAGACACTCACTCGCTCTAAAACACCACCAGGCTGGCCCTACTCTCTCTAAATACCCCACTTTCGACTCAGAATCACTCTTTGTTTACAAACATCATTTGACATTGGTTACACACATCATGACAGTGAACATGACCCATAGTTGACCGCTAATAACCCCAATGTTATGGTACAGGTACGCGCACATGACAGTCAATGCACTAACCTGACCGCTTGATAACCCCTAGGATAGTACAGATGCGCATGACTGTACAAGCGCTACAGCATGAGTGTACAAAAATGTACCACATGTGGTATTAAATACACATGACAAGACAAGTTACAAAATATTACAAGTCAAACACAATCAGTTTATAAATATTATAAATGTGATTTGTTTTTATTTTAAAATCAATACAAAGGTTTGTTTTTTCTTTGGTTTGTTTTTTGTTTGTTGGTTGTTTGATTGTTGTTTGTTTGTTTGTTTTTATTACTCTCCAAAGCAATGCAAATGGAATTCATTAACAGTCACTGTTGACATAATGATTTCATAAATATAGTTTTGTTATAAATCACGTGAAGAAAAATAATCTCATCAATAAATGACTAAATTATGAAAGGAAGAAAAACTGTATTAATGAATGCATTTTTATAGATCATGCATAATGTGCTTTTTGTTGGCTTATTGTTTGTTTTATAGAAACTTTATTTTGCTTGCTTAAATATCTTGGTTACATTTTTGTTTCTGATTATATGAAATAATTTCTCAATAACAAATTGCCTTATTCATATTTCCATCTACATGAAAATATAAATAAAAGTCCACATAAAAAAAAACCTACAGTGACAGCTGAATGCATGCTATTGTAGGCCTATTCTTTGAAAAGAAATGAATTTCCTACCACGCATGCAAGGCAGTTGTATAGTATTATCACTGTACAGTTTAAAAATGTTATGAACATTCTGTTGACATTTCACGAGGTCTTCATTTCATTAGAAAATTTTAGAACATAAATTGTTTTGATAATTTGTAAACACAAGATTCAAAACTTGGCAACAAAAATAATATTTAAAACACTTACCAATGATTCAGCACTTGAACTACTATCTGTTATATTTCAATGATTTATAAGGTATCATGCAGCCTTATAATTGTATGATTCCAAACATCCAGAAATGTCTTTCTTCATGTCAATTTCTTTGAAGACTCTTTGAGGTTATCAGTTTCAAATAATTTTATTATATTACACATCAACATCGGATGAATTTGTTTAATTTGCCGTTGTATTTATTGTAGCTCTGAAATGAGCTGTATGGAATTTGTCTCTCCTTTTATAATCCTTCCTTACAAGGAATGGTTGAAACCATTCTAATATAACTTTCTAAATCCGTCTCAGGCTTCAACAAAGCTGCCCTGTAATCTCGTTATTTTCATTTGTCCCGTTTGTCCAGCAGATGTCCAATAAGCCCAATTTTAGTCTTTCTAGATCCTCTGTAAAATTAAAAAAGAATAGAAAAACAAAACAAACATAAATATATAAAAGAGTGAAGAGTCATCTATCTTGATTTATACTGGTAGGCCTACCAAGGAAAAAAATGTCCATTCTATATTTATCACATACAGTAGACTAGAGCTTCCAATGACAATGAGGACAGAAAATAACATGTCATGTAGCTGATTTCTGTAGATTTTTAAAAAGTAGGGCCTATATTAATATAGTTTTTTTAAAAGAAATTAAAACAGACCAAAGTGGATATTCAATTATCATTAGGCCTACAAGCATGAAAGTTGGCTGCTGCTTGTTGCATCTATAGGCCCAATCACTTACTTAATATGATGCGAAATTTTTATTGTAAATTCTATGAATTGATCATTCATGTTGGTATTTCTTCCAAATTCACAGTTTATTATTTGATGGGCCTACTCAGTTAAACCAACTAATAAATAGATAATATAATAATTCTATGGGATATCAATAAATTATAATTTACATCTCAAAACACCAACAACATCATAAAACTTACCGTATGCATATTCCACAGTGCACTGAGTGAATGTCCTACGCAGCGGTCCTGTTCAGTGAGCTTGCCGGCTTGTCCCCCGGAGTGTAGCTGTGTCAGTATGCCTATCCCTTGCCGCATTGCTACGGCGGCATTGCCGTGCAGATGTTCTTTCTGGTGAAAAATGACCGCACTTTGGCGTTCCGTTCTGATACAAATTGTGATGTCCTGGAAAAGATTTTGTGTTCCTTGGTGATATTAGGCCCTGTTCCGACTTACGACTATAGCATGTTTCTCAAGTCTCTGTTGAGGGGACTTAGTAATAATATCGATGTTCCAAAACAAGCATCATTGTACAATATGCATCATGGCGATGTATGTATCATTCCGAAAGTTCACAAACAAACTTGATTCCATCAAATTTAGAAAAAGCAGAATTGATGTCATTTTACCAAAAGACGTAGCACCTTGTAATCTACGGTAATCTTTGATTTCAAGTCATTTTATGCTTTGGTTCACGTATTAGATCCCTGTAAAATCGGACTCCTATATCCACTGCGGCGGTTAGCGAATCCGCTCTGTTGACCGAGCTAGGGCAATGCCCCGTGCTGAGCCGAGTCAAAGTTGATATCGAACGTATGCAGGCGCACTCCTTTTTTCTGTTTGGATCCGCCGTGCCCCACTCTCTCTTATACTCCACCAGACACCCCGGCCAGACACTCACTCGCTCTAAAACTCCACCAGGCTGGCCCCATACTCTCTCTAATACCCCACCAAGCCATCACTCTCTCTTATACTCCATCAGACCCTCATTCTCTCTGAAACACCACCACACTGGAGAATACCCTTTAATCCCAAAACATTTTGTCCCTTTAAGCGGTTAACCTCTTAACCCCATTGTACGTCGTGGACGTATATTTGAAGCCTTCATCATTGCAAATACAGGTAGCTACCAAAATTCTACCTATTATGATACACTGTGTTAACCGGTCGTACCTATTTTGCTTTTTAAAGCATATGAACTTTGACCTCTGGGGTTGTGGCTAGCATAGCATACTTCTAGGGTCATAGGCCATCATTGTACCAAGTATGAACCATGAGGGCACTTATAGTTTTTGAGCTAGAGCTGTTTGAAATTTTACACATATTGCCCCCTGTAGCCCATGACCTTTGACCTTTGGGGTCGGGGGTACCCTAGGATGTTTCTAGGGGTCATGGGCCATCATTGTACCAAGTATGGGCCCCAAGGCTACTTTAGTTCTTAAGCTAGAGGAGTGCAAAGGACTGATCTTGAGAAGGAGGAGAAGGAGAAGCCGAAGACTAAACACAACAAATACAATATCTATGCCCCGTTAACACGGGCATAGATAATATTCAGGGTGGGTAAAATTTATATAGGGTGTAACATAATAATAATTTTAAAAAAATGCAATTTGTTACACCCTGGTAATTTTTTCCCCATTGATGAATAAGTAAAAACAGATATTGATCTAGAAGGATGTAACCATGGCCTTTCATTTAAAAAAAAATCTGGGGGCTGATTTCATTGTGGTTAGAACATACAGGGTGGTCAAAATTGTGTATATTTACCAGGTAAAAGAC